>NW_015387582.1:82713-111144 GCF_001527695.2 Protobothrops mucrosquamatus
GCAGCCCCTGAGATATTGGAACACTGCTATCATGTCCCCCCTCGTCCTTCTCTTCGTTAAACTAGACATACCCAATTCCAGCAACCGTTCCTTATATGTTTTAGCCTCCAGTCCCCTAATCATCTTTGTTGCTCTTCTCTGTACTCTTTCTAGAGTCTCAACATCTTTTTTACATCGTGGTGACCAAAACTGGATGCAAACCATGGCAACTTGAAAAAGTGTGGACTTCAACTCCCAGAATTCCCCAGCCAGCATATGCTGGTTGGGGAATTCTGGGAGATGGCTGTGGAATTCTGGGAGTTGAAGTCCACATGTCTTAAAGTTGCCAAGGTTGAGAAACCTCGAGACAAGAGCCTTAAAATGCACGATCTAAGTGAGGGCAAAGACAAGCCAAAGAGCAAACAAACCTGATTGATCCAGCATGATGGAATGGTTAGGTTGTTGGATTAAAATTAAATCCATTCTTAGCTATCAAAGAGCACTCAGTGTGTCATATTCAGCTCAGGCTACCCCGGGTTGGGATAAAACAAAGGGAGATATAAATCTCATAACTCAAAACCAATCAGTGCACCTTGACTGAAAGCCAGGAAAGAGGACTCTGAAAGCAAGGAAAGAGCATGGCCAGTCACGAGGGCTGCTGGGAACTGTAGTTCAGCGCTATCTGAATGAGGCTCCTGCTATACAGTCGTCCAGCCAGCCTTCCGCAGTCAGTCTTAAAGGCACGTCCACACCTTAAAGAACAGCTCGGCCTTGCTTATTAAGGATTAAGAAACCCCAAAGCCTTCCTCCCACTATAAAACTCTGCAAAAGCAGGCAAAATAGGATTTCTGCTTTGTAAAGTACAAAAATCGATTGACCCTCTCATGTGTATAATAGAGCCAGCTACACGCGAGACCAGCATTTGCTCTGATGGTGTTTGTAGGATTTGGAGCAAAATGGATTGAATCTAGGCTGCCTCAATAAATTTTGCAGGATCTTTGTTGGATTGTGATTCCTCCCAGAAATTATATGCCTGAAAGTTAGCTATTGACTAAGCCTTTGAATAGTACGTGGAAGGGTAAATTATTCCGAAATGCATTTGCCAGCAGAGTCATCCAGAGGGTGGAAAAGTTCTCTTCCAACTTCATGAGCAACCAAGCCAATGTGCTTCCTTTCCTTTGCGAAGTCTTGATGACTTGACTAGTTTACAGTACATGAGAGAAACACCTCTGAGAAACGCTAAATCATAAAAACAAAAATAAAGCCCAACATGATTTAATTTGTCAAAAACAGAGGCCAGAGAAAATTTCCTTTCAGATTTCTGGGAAATGTAATCACAGCTGCTTTTGCCAATTCTCACCGCTGCTGTTTCCTCTGTTTTTCCAACATCGCACGCTCGTGTGGATGTCAAATGGGCAGGATTCTGACTCGTGATGTAAATAGTAGAGGTGCCAGATAAATAGCAACTCATCACCAATGGAAAGTATTTGGGCAAATGGGCAGGATTTTCTCATCAACAATCTTTCAGGCCAGCGGTACCAGGAGAGAAACTCCAATGAAATCAAACTGCATTTTAATCAGATTGTATTTTGTAATACAGCTGCTTACTTAGTTTCTTTAATAGCTAGCTTTGAGGGAATATTGTGCTCGTTCTTGATCACGCAGACTGGCAATTGCTGCCCTCCAAATATTCAAAGAATTGCAGCATATAATCTTCGAGGGAAATTGTGAAATTGCTTCCAAGGAAATTGAAATGGATTTCCCCTGAATTTATCACATTCCTCTTCACGAAAGAGCAGCAGTTATTTAGAAGGCTTAAGAATCCCTTTTGGTCTAGTGCAGGGGTAGGCAACCTTGGCTCTTTTATGACTCGTGGACTTCAACTCCCAGAATTCCTGAGCCAGCCATGCTGAGGAGAAATGGAGAGGTTTCCATGCTGAGCCATGCTGGCTCAGGAATTCTGGGAGTTGAAGTCCACAAGTTATAAAAGAGCCAAGGTTGCCTACCCCTGGTCTAGTGGTTAAGGCAGCCGGCTAGAAACTAGAAGATGGTGAGTTCTAATCCTACCTTAGGCACGAAAGCCAGCGGGGTGATGTTGGGCCAGTGACTCTCTCTCGGCCCAACCCACCTCACAGGATTGTGGTTGTGAGGAAATAGGAGGAGGAAGGGGTATAAGTATGCTCGGTGCCTTGAATTATTTATAAAAATAATAAAGGTGGATAAAAACAAAAATGAATAAATAAACTACAATGTTAATATTTCAGGGAAATTGGTGGGTACAAAGTGGCTGAGGTATTTTATGCCATCGAGGTGTGTTTCCCCCCCCTCCTTTTTTAAAAATACGACTGATTTGTTTACTTTACTATTTCATTTTACTTTTATTTTTTTGGCCTGCTCCGTAGTTCACAGGACACAGGTCACGCAATTTTGCAAATGGTATTAGACTCAACGATTTCTTTTGAAAGACGGCATTGAGCCTTTTTTTTTAAAGCTGTTACCGCATTAGCTTGGCTTCCCTCTTCTGTTCCTCTAAACAGGTTGGGAAATCTTCTAAGATAAACAATAGGACTTTCCATCTCAAGGTAGCTCAGCTGAGAAATAACCCAGCCAGGGAGAACTTCCACAGTGTTTATTTGATTTTTTTCCCCCCTTCGGCTCTAAATGAGAACTGAGGACAGTTTTATTTGCATCCAGGCCACATAGGTAGTTAGTCTACGGAGAAATTTCCCGACAGTCAGAAAAATTAACCAGTGGAACAACTTGCCTCCAGAAGCTGTAGGTGCACCAATACTGGAAGTTTTTAAGAAGAGACTGGACAATCATTTGCCTGAAATAGTATAGGGCTTCCTGCCTGAGCAGGGGGTTGGACTAGAAGACCTCCAAGGTCCCTTCCAACTCTTATTATTCTGTTATCCCGTTATTTTGTAGTCCTTGATGTACAACCACAACTGAGCCCAAAATGTCTATTACTAAGTGAGACGGTTGTTAACTGAGTTTTGCTGCATTTTACATCCTTTCTTGCCATAGTTGTTAAGTGCATCATTGCAGTTGTTAAGTTATTCACACAGCTGTTAAGTGAATCGGGCTTCCCCATGGACTTTGCTTGTCAGAAGGTCCCAAAAGGGGATCACATGACCCCAGGACACGGCAACCGTCATAAATACGAGTCTGTTGCCAAGCGTCTGGATTTTGATCATATGATCCTGGGGATGCTGCAATGGTTGTAAGTGTGAAAAACAGTCCTAAGTGACTTTTTTCAGTGCTGTTGTAACTTCAAATGGCCACTAAACGAACTGTCTACGGAGATTCCCGGTCATCCAGGTCACGGTTGTGCCAAAGGTGCTTTTTCAAGAGGCAATTTGGACTTCCTTTGTTTTTTTTCCCTCGAAGACGTTTCGCTTCTCATCCAAGGAGCTTCTTCTGAAGAAGCTGAAGAAGCTTCTTGGATGAGAAGCGAAACGTCTTCAAGGAAAAACAAAGAAAGTCCAGTTGCTTCTTGAAAAAAACACCTTTGGGACATTAAATGAGCTGTTGTAAGTTGAGGACTACCTGTGGAGAAGAAAATACACTTTTTTTTTTCTTAACCACTAACTGGGGATGATGTAACAACAATAACAACAACAACAATAATACTAAAGTTGGAAGGGACCTTGGAAGTCATCTAGTCCAACCCCCTGTTCAGGCAGGAAACCCTATACCATTTCGGACAAATGGCTGTCCAGTCTCTTCTTAAAAACTTCCAGTGTTGGAGCATTCACTGCTTCTGGAGGCAGGTTGTTCCATTGATTAATTGTTCTAACTGTCAGGAAGTTTCTCCTTAGTTCTAGGTTGCTTCTCTCCTTGATCAGTTTCCACCGGTTGCTTCTTGTCCTGCCTTCAGGTGCCTTGAAGAATAGCTTGACTCCCTCTTCTCTGTGGCAGCCCCTGAGATATTAGAATACTGCTATCATGTCCTCCCTCGTCCTTCTCTTCGTTAAACTAGACATACCCAATTCCAGCAGCCGTTCCTTATATGTTTTAGCCTCCAGTCTCCTAATCATCTTTGTTGCTCTTCTCTGCACTCTTTCTAGAGTCTCAACATCTTTTTTACATCGTAGTGACCAAAACTGGATGCAGTTTTGTGGTACCTTCCAAGTGTTTTGAACCCTCACCTCCGTCTTTCCTAACCATGGATGGAAAAGTTGCCTAAACATCTGGAGGGTTTGGGGTTTGAGCAATTCCAGACATTCGTGATTGTGATGGGAACTTAGCACGGAAGGAAGGAAACGAGTAGTATTACACCTTGCTCATTACGGCACTTCCTTTCTTTCTGGCTTCCTCTTTGCTCTCATATATGAGAGCTTGCGGTGCGCCTGGGCTTCTAAGCCACGTTTCGGCACCTGGTGAGTAAGACGGAGGTTCAGCAAAGGACCGTCTAAGTGAGCAGCCACCTCTTTTGTTTGGCTCCCTGATTCAGAGTTTGGAGTAATTTCATCCTTGAGCTTTTGCTGGTAAGACTTTCAGACAGTTTATTTCATTGTTTGTGCTAATGCACCCATGTAAATCTTACTTACACTCTTCTACATGACTTGCTGCCCTGGAGGGATTTGTAACACTTCTGTGTTTAATAGTGACTTTAATGCCCTTGCATAATATTAACCGTAAAATGATTGAATTTAAGCCATCAAAGTAAATGCAACATTTGGATCTTCATCAGCTAATTTTAGGCCACAATAAAATCCAGGGTGATGTTTTAAAAAGAGCGTGTCTAAAAGGAAGCTGTTTTTAAAACACCTGCATTTTTTTTTTTTGTCCTGCTGACATTTTTGTACTTGTTTTGTGCTCTGTTCACTGGGTGGTTTTTTTTTTAAAAAAAAATATATATGTAAGAGTGGTTTGAAACAATAATGTGTGAAAATAAGTGAGCACACGGAGGCTTTAAAGAAGTTATGTGAGTCACTAAAAATAAAAGAGGAATTCAACTCCTTCTAAATAATCTGACATCATTTCTCTTATTATCTAAGTTGTACGTGCCTTGCTCTTTCCAAAGTAAATAAAAAGCAAGTCTTGGTTCTTTGAGTGATTGGGATGTGATAATAAAGATGGTGCAATATTGCTTCACGCTTAAAAAATACGCAGTTCCTCAAGCTGCTCCATTACTGGAGGTTTTCAAGAAGAAATTGGACAGCCCCAAGTGTCCAGAATGGTATATAGGGTCTCCTTTTTAGGCAGGGGGTTGGACTAGAAGACCTCCAAAGGTCCCTTCCAACCCTGCTACTCTGTGTTCTGTGTTCTATGTTCTGTATTTAAATTGGCAAGCTGATAACACTGTTATCTTCTGAAGGGTTTATTTTAAGAAAGTTTTCATTTCTTTTAAGATGTTCTGTTCTTCTTCTTCTTCTTCTTCTTCTTCTTCTTCTTCTTCTTCTTCTTCTTCTTCTTCTTCTTCTTCTTCTTCTTCTTCTTCTTCTTCTTCTTCTTCTTCTTCTATCATGTTGGCGATCCTGTTTTTATCAGCAGCCGCACGAAAAAGTGCTGCTGAGTTTTGTCCAAACCAATCCTTTAGATTTTGAAGCCACGATGTTCTTCTTCTGCCTGGACCTCGTTTGCCTTCAATCTTTCCCTGGAGGATTAAATGGAGTATGCCGTATTTTTCTGGGTGTCGCATCACGTGTCCGAAATATTCTAATTTTCGTTTTTTAATTGTTTGGATGATTTCCCTTGCCTTTCCCAGGCGGCTTATCACCTCCTCATTTCTGATCCTGTCAACCCAGCTTATACGTTAACAGCCGCCTGTAAATCCACATTTCAAATGCTTCTAGTCTCTTCAGGTGGCCTTCTGTCAGAGACCAACTCTCTACTCCATAGAGCAGGATAGAAAAAATATAGCATCTGACAAGCCTGATTTTCAGTCTTAGGCTTACATCATGTTCTATTCTGGAGTAGCAAACATTCTCCAACTCCCTTGAACAAAATCAGGTCACAGTTCTTACTAGCTGGGTATACGTAGGCAGTCCTTGACTTACAAGCATTCATTCAGTGATGGTTTGAAGTTACAATGGCACTGAAAAAAAATGATTTTTCACAACTTACGACCGTTGCAGCATCCCTGTGGGCGTGTGATCGCCTTTTGCGACCTCCTGACAAGCGAAGTCAATGGGGAAACTAGATTTGCTTAACAACCGTATTACTAACTCACCACTTAATAATAATAATAATAATGATAAAGTTGGAAGGGACCTTGGAGGTCATCTAGTCCAACCCCCTGCTCAGGCAGGAAACCTATACCATTTCGGACAAATGGCTGTCCAGTTTCTTCTTAAAAACTTCCAGTGTTGGCGCATTCACCACTTCTGGAGGCAGGTTGTTCCACTGGTTAATTGTTCTCACTGTCAGGAAGTTTCTCCTTAGTTCTAAGTTGCTTCTCTCCTTGATCAGTTTCCATCTGTTGCTTCTTGTCCTGCCTTCAGGCGCCTTGGAAAATAGCTTGACTCCCTCTTCTTTGGGGCAGCCCCTGAGATATTGGAACACTGCTATCATGTCCCCCCTCGTCCTTCTCTTCGTTAAACTAGACGTACCCAATTCCAGCAACCGTTCCTTATATGTTTTAGCCTCCAGTCCCCTGATCATCTTTGTTGCTCTTCTCTGTACTCTTTCTTGCAGCGATCCACTTAACAGCGATGGCAAGACTGGTCAGAAAATGGGACAAAACTCACTTAACAATTATCTTGCGTAGCAACAAATGTTGTGGTTGTAAGTCAATGACTACCCTTATTGGTGTAGACAAGCTTATCTGATCTCACTAACACTTTTGCCCTGCCCAGCTACCACAGAAGGACAAAAATTGGTGGTAAAAATTCTGATTTTAAGTAGGACAGCTTTTTTTTTTCTCTGAAAAAGGAAGGGACGCAGTTCCTGAAGGGCCATTTGCCAGTATCAAGTAAATACAAACAGGGCAAATACTTGGACTGACTCAGTATTATTCTAGCATCCTCTTGGAAACTTCTTTTAGCATCGGTCCCTGGGAATTGAATCCAGATGTTTGTTTTTTTCTTGCAAGGCAAGACTCATCCCTCGAGCAGAAGGAAGCTAGGTGGGGACAATTTCAAGAAGAAGATAGTAGAAGAGACTACTGTGATAGGAAGATCTTCCTGGCTCCTAGCACTTCAGAAATAATAATAATAATAATAAAGTTGGAAGGGACCTTGGAGGTCATCGGGTCCAACCCCCTGCTCAGGCAGGAACCCTATACCGTTTCAGACAAATGGCTGTCCAGTCTCTTCTTAAAGACTTCCAGTGTTGGAGCATTCACCGCTTCTGGAGGCAGGTTGTTCCATTGGTTAATTGTTCTAACTGTCAGGAAGTTTCTCCTTAGTTCTAAGTTGCTTCTCTCCTTGATCAGTTTCCATCCGTTGCTTCTTGTCCTGCCTTCAGGCACCTTGGAGAATAGCTTGACTCCCTCTTCTTTGTGGCAGCCCCTGAGATATTGGAACACTGCTATCATGTCCCCCCTCGTCCTTCTCTTCGTTAAACTAGACATACCCAATTCCAGCAACCGTTCCTTATATGTTTTAGCCTCCAGTCCCCTAATCATCTTTGTTGCTCTTCTCTGTACTCTTTCTAGAGTCTCAGCATCTTTTTTACATCGTGGTGACCAAAACTGGATGCAGTATTCCAAGTGTGGCTTTACTAAGGCATTGTAAAGAGGTATTAATACTTCACGTGATCTTGATTCTATCCCTCTGTTAATGCAGCCCAGCACTGTGTTGGCTTTTTTGGCAGCTGCAGCACACAGCTGGCTCATATTTAAGTGATTGTCCACTAGGACTCCAAGGTCCCTCTCACAGTTACTACTATTGAGCAAGGTACCCCCTATATTATACTTGTACACTTGGTTTTTCTTGCCTAAATGTAGAACCTAATTTTTTTCACCATTGAATTTCAAGAAGCATTGCGTAGGTTGGGAGTACTATGGGGTGCTCTTTCCTTTTTCAGAAGAAAGTTACTAGAATTGAGTTTAGGCAATTCAAAGTATTCTTGGCCCAGGGTCCATGACAACTCGCTACAGACAACTCACCACGGGACGCTAATATCAAAGAAATAGTGGGACAGAATCATTGGGTAAGGCCACGCTTGAAATACTGCATCCAGTTTTGGTCACCACGGTGTAAAAAAGATGCTGAGACTCTAGAAAGTGTACAGAGAAGAGCAACAAAGATGATTAGGGGACTGGAGGCTAAAACATATAAGGAACGGTTGCTGGAATTGGGTATGTCTAGTTTAACAAAGAGAAGGACGAGGGGGGACATGATAGCAGTGTTCCAATATCTCAGGGGCTGCCCCAAAGAAGAGGGAGTCAAGCTATTCTCCAAAGCGCCTGAAGGCAGGACGAGAAGCAACGGATGGAAACTAATCAAGGAGAGAAGCAACCTAGAACTAAGGAGAAATTTCCTGACAGTTAGAACAATTAACCAGTGGAACAACCTGCCTCCAGAAGCGGTGAATGCTCCAACACTGGAAGTTTTTAAAAAGAGATTGGACAGCCATTTGTCCAAAATGGTATAGGGCGAACCTAAGGCACGCATGCCAGAGGCGGCACTCAGAGTCCTCTCTGTGGGCACGTGCGCCATCACCCCAGACCCTCCTCCCCCGTGGCCCCCTCCTCACTAGCAGCCCCCCCAGAGGAGAATCACCCCCGAGCGCAGCCTGCATGGAGCAGTGCAGCCAAGACTTTGCCCTTGCACCCGTTGCATGCAGTTGATGCTGTGGGGTGCGGGCAGAGGGTGTGGCTGCCATGGCGCTGCTGGGCCACCCGGGTGATCTGCAGCGGGCCGTGGAGGCGGTGGGTGGCCGCGTGGGCAGTTTTTGGGCACTCGGTCTCTAAAAGGTTCACCAACACTGGTATAGGGTTTCCTGCCTGAGCAGGGGATTGGACTAGATGACTTCCAAGGTCCCTTCCAATTATTATTATTATTATTATTATTATTATTATTATTATTATTATTACTATTACTATTACTATTACTATTACTATTACTATTACTATTACTATTACTATTACTATTACTATTACTATTACTATGAAAGGATGCCAAAGGATGGACAAAATGAAATGTGAATGACAAAAATTAAAATAACGTTTTAACTATTTCAAATAATTAAATTGAATTCTTGAATTGTCCCACGGCGAGTTGGCTGAGGCGAGTTGTCCCATTCCGGCCCATAACCACTGAGAATGAGTGAGCAGCCATATAAATCTACAGAAATAAATACATAAAAATAAATCAGAAATACCTTCTTTTTGTCCTTATTTGCCTGTCGGTAGAGGCTTAGCTTGGTGTTCCAGTTACCTCAGATGATCCAATAATTGGGAAAAGGCTGGGAGGTTCCACTTGGCAGTACAGCACAGAGTTTGGCTGAGGTGCTCGCATTCCTGTCAGCTGGACTGGATCCCTCCCGGGTGGGTTCAGCCCAAAGATCTCTCTCTGGACATCCTTGACCGTGGTTCTCCAGAAAGCATCCGGAAGCTGAGGTTAGGAAACCACCACCCATGTTGACCTGAATACCAGAAATATTCATGGTGGATTTGCTCTTTCTCCTTTTTTTGTTTTGCACTTGTTAAAAGGAGAATGTCATCTGACTCGTTTTGGTGAAGGGAAATCTGGTTTTGTGTTTTGTTTACAGCCTGCTTGTCTGAGTTTGCTTCCCCCCCCCCCTTGTGTTCTTAGCTAGCATCTTTTCTCTCCTCTGGGGGGGTTACATCTGAAAGGTAGTGCCTTGGAGAAGACAGGTGTATTTTTAAAGATCTGGCTTCCCTTCTTGCTGACGATGGTGGCTGGGGGATTCTGGGAGTTGAAGTCCACACATCTTAAAGGCTGAGAAAACACTGCTGTGCGGTAGCATCTTGCTTGCGGCCAACGTTCAAAATAGAGGAAGCCAGTCTTCCTTTTTGCACAGCGTTAGCATTGATCAGGCGGTTTTTATCCTTTTTAAAATGTATATTTTTTGACATCTAGAGGAGGGCTTTTCAACCAGTGGTACGGGTACCACCTGTGGTACATTGGCACCTGGCAGGTGGTACGCAACCATCCTAGAAAAGTGGTAGCGGGGGAGGGAAATGAGCTGAACCGGTGGCAGCACCACACAAGCCTGAGCGAGAGATGGCTGGAGCTGCAGGGCTGTCAGGGCTCAGCGGAAGCGCCAGGATCAGTGCCGCTTTCCAGCTGATCGGCACTTCTTCAGGACTGTCAGGGCTCAGCGGAAGCGCCAGGATCAGCGCCAGGCTCCAGCTGGAGCTCGGCACTGATCCTGGTGCTTCTGCTGAGCCCAGAAGAAGCACCGATCAGCTGGAATGTTGCAGCATCTCCTGGGTCTTGTATTTACATTCAGATGCTTGGCAACTGATTCATATTTATGACGGTCACAGTGTCCCAGGGTCATGTGAAGTGACCAAAACCTGCTGCAACCACCCAGCAGACGGGGGGGAATAAAAACCAAACACCCCCCACCCCACCCCCACTGCCAATTCTCAACAGAAATGCTCACAACAATGAAAACCTCGGACAGGAGGAAGAGCGCCACCGGGTGGGCAGGCAGGTGTCTTGCTCGGCTGTGGCTTGGGGGGCACTTTTTTCAGTGCCATTGTAACTTCGAACAGTCAGTAAGCGAACTGTTGTAAGTCGAGGACTACCTGTACTTTATCACTTATTTCCTCTTTTTTTTTTTGATCATCAAGTTTTTGACACCTTCCTAGGCGACTGGTGATACTCGGATATTGCCATATCCTAAAAGTGGTACAGTGGGTGAAAAGGTTGAAAAGCCCTGTTCTAGAGCAAAATAAGATATCGTAGAGAGGTTTTTTGGGGGGCATATACAAAAATAGGAGGAAAAACGTGTTCTTCGAACTGTTGACAGGGTGATAAAAATGAAAGGAAAAAGACCTGGAAGACCAGAACAAAGGCAGATTAATCTAAACTTCTTCGAAGTCCTCTTCTTTGGTTTTGTTTTTTTTTAAAAAAAGGTTAGTTTGGTCGACTTATGACCAAAATTGAGCCCAACAATCCTATTGTTAAGCAAGGCAGTTATTAAATGAGTTTTGCCCCATTTTATGACCGTCTTGCCACAGTTGTTAAGTGAATTGCACACAGTCAACGATTCCCCCATTAACTTTGCTTGTCAGAACCTGGCTGGGAAGGTTACAAATGGTGATCACAGGACCCCGGGACAGGGCAGCTGTCTTATATACATGCCAGTTGCCAAGTGCCCAAATTTTGATCACGTGACTGTGAGGATGTTCCAGGGATTGCAAGTGTGAAAACTGGTCATAAATCCCTTTTTTCAGTACCACTGTAACTTTGAATGGTCATTAAATGAATGGTTGTAAGTAGAGGAATGCCTGAATATGTAGACCAGGGGTCTTCAAACTTGGCCCTTTTACGACTTGTGGACTTCAACTCCCAGAATTCCTCAGCCAGCTTGCCTGGCTGAGGAATTCTGGGAGTTGAAGTCCACAAGTCGTAAAAGGGCCAAGTTTGAAGACCCCTGATGTAGACTAAGAACCCAGAAGAATAGCTTGCTACAAATGTGTTGCAGAGTTGTCATTCTAGTGTGGTCTAATATTTCTTTTGATTATGTCTCAAGGACGAAGTCACACAGCACTTGACTGTAAATGGAGGCATTATGGTAAGCTTCCTGACTCGTAAATAATGGCCTGGATTTCAGCCCTAAATGAGGCACTAATTGGAGAAGCACAAACACACAAACACACACACCCTGCAATTAGGGTTGATTCATGGGGTTTTTAGTACTCTCTGACTTTGGTTTTCTTTGCAGTCCTTTCATTACCCAAACTAGGTTACATCATCAATGCTAGTAAGGAATGGGATTTGTTCTCAGTTTATATTCTAGTGGTGTGCCCTGGCGTGGTTCTTTGGTTGGGCTGTCCACTGTTGGCTTGTTTGGCAGTTCCTTGATTGGGGTAGTGTTTACTTGTTAATCTTGGTGTTAATCTATGCTCAACTGGGTGCTGATTGCTGGTGGAGAGGTGCTCTTTGTTTCCCTTTTTCTTGTTGATTATCTCTTTTGCACAGTCTATAGGTATTGTCCATGTCTACGCGTCTATTGATAGCTAGGGCCAGGCCTCTAGAAATTCCCTAGCATTTTGGGACTTGGTTTGCTCTAGGATGGCCACAGTTTCCCAACTGAAACTATGATTAATTATTGTTGTTGTTAGTTGCAATCCCATGGACAATGTTCCTCCAGGCCTTCCTGTCCTCTACCATCTTCTGGAGTCCCTTTAAGCTCACGCCTACTGCTTCAGTGACTCCATCCAGCCACCTCATTCTCTGTCCGTCCCCTTCTTCTATTGCCCTCAATCTTCCCCAGCATTAGGCTCTCCTCCAGTGAGTCCTTCCTTCTCATTAGGTGGCCAAAGTATTTGAGTTTCAACGTCAGGATCTGGCCTTCTAAAGAGCAGTCGGGGTTGATCTCCTCTAGGACTGACCGATTTGAACGCCTTGCAGTCCAGGGGACTCGCAGGAGTCTTCTCCAGCACCAGAGTTCAAAGGCCTCAATTCTTTGGCGCTCAGCCTTTCTTATGGTCCAGCTTTCACAGCCATACATTGCAACTGGGAAAACCATGGCCTTGACTATATGCACTTTTGTTGGCAGGGTGATGTCTCTGCTTTTTAGTATGATTAATAGTTGATTCAAATCCATTTTTCCTCCCTGCTATAGCCTATATCCAGAAGCTCCAAAACAAACAATTTAGGGAAATACTGAAAATTTGAGAACTTGGACAAGTAGGAGAGCTATTGTCCTTCTGGTAGACAGCAGTGACGCCAACTCTAACATAGAGACAGTCTCTAGGAGCAATCGCATGAAAGGCAGCAATGATCCGTGACTGTTGGTTCACTGCCTTTCTGTTTGGAAAATGCCACTTGGAAAGTCAGCACCTTTCCTAGAAGCAGTGTGAAAGAAGAGATACATTCCAGTGGTTCATTATTATTATTTTTTGCTCCTTCCCCCCTCCTTCTGGAGTATAGCCTCAGGGTCCTTCCTTTTTCCCATATGTGACACGTGCGGTTCTTACGATTGCTCTTGATTTCATATTCTTAATCTCCGCCTTGGATTCTACTATTTCTATTTTTGTTCCTTTGCCTCTTCCACTCGTTCCAACTTCTTGTAGTCCCAATTTAAGTGTGCTCTTTGGTTCTCCCTTTCCAGCACAGATGAAGTTGACTAGCCAAAACCAGATCTATCTGGTGACGGGAGGCTGTGGTTTCCTGGGAAAACATCTGGTTGAAATGCTTCTGGAACAAGAGCCCAACCTTGCCGAAGTACGGATTTTTGACCTGCATCTGGATGAAAGTATGCGCAGCTTGGATAGAGGTGAGTCAGTCCTTTTTTTCTATGCTCAAGGAAGGTGCCGGTGACCTGGTCATTGGTACATGCTCACTTGGATTAAATCGCCATTACATTGTCATCCTTTCTCTGAATAATTTGTTCATTTGCACCTCCAACCGAGCCAGAGAGATCACAGAGAAACTGTTTCTGAGTTTGGGACTGAAGCTCCACTTATTATTTCTCTGTGTTCTTTGTTCATAGCAATTTGTTTGTTCAGTCGCTAAGTCGTGTCCAACTCTTTGCAACTCCATGGACCCTAGCAGGCCAGCCTTCATCCTGTCCTCCACTGTCTCCCAGAGTTTATCTAAATTCATGTCCATTGCATCGATGACACTATCTACTATCTATCCTTCTTATCTTCTGCCATTCCCTTTCTCCTTTTGCCTTCCATCTTTCCCAACATCAGGATCTTTTCCAAGGAGTCTTCTCTCGTTTCATTTGGTGACCAAAGTATTTGAACCTCAGCTCCAGTATCTGTCCTTCCAAAGGACAGCCAGGCTTGATTTCCTTTAGGATTGACTGTTTTTGTTTTTTTAAAAACATATTTTATTGGTTTTTTGTTTCTTAGAACAAAGTGCTTGAGACACACCGTGGTGCTGGGGTAATCAAACATCCAAAAATAAAATCATATATGAATAACTCAAATCAATACATTAAATATTCCCTCTCTATTTCCCTCAAATAACATAATATATTTAAAATAATCCATTTCTAGATTAAATTTCTATAAATTCTAAACCTGTTTTTAAGCCTTATAAATTTACAGTTACCATAGTCAACTTTAACCTTAAATAAACGCATTATCACTTCAGGTATCCTTTCCAGATATATTCTAGTTCTGATCTCTTAAGTCCTTAATTTTATCACAAGTCTTGTTTATTTCTTTTTCCACTACACACTATGTATCCTGATTAAAATAAAATATTAGTCTACCCTATACATATGTAGTCCATCAATCAATCAATCTCTTTAACCTAGCAAAATAATATCAAATCTTAAATCATTTCATTCTGTTAGGTAAGATTCAAATTTCATCCAAGTAATTATCATGCCTAAAAACACCCATATTATCACACAAAAACATCATCTTACTACTTTAACATGTTCAATTCATTATTGAGTCAAGGATTGACTGTTTTGATCTCCTTGTAGTCCAAGGGACTCTCAAGAGTCTTCTTCAACACCGTTTATTTATTTATATCCTGCCCTTATTATTTTTACAAATAACTCAAGGTGGCGAATAGGTCCAACGTACCTTCCTCTTCCTATTTTCCCCACAACAATAATCTTGTGATGTGAGTTGGGATGAGAGAGAGTGATTGGCCCAATCACCCAGCTGGCTTCCATGTCTGAGGCGGGACTTGAACTTACGATCTCCTGCATTCTAGCCTGGTGCTTTAACCACTAGACCAGGGATAGGCAACCTTGGCTCTTTTATGACTCGTGGACTTCAACTCCCAGAATTCCTGAGCCAGCATGCCTCAGCTTGGAAACCTTTCCCTTTCCCCTCAGCATGGCTGGCTCAGGAATTCTGGGAGTTGAAATCCACGACTCAGAAAAGAGCCAAGGTTGCCTACTCCTGCACTAGACCAAACTGGCTCTCTAACAATTATAGGAGGCACGTCTCCATCAAACAAAACCACAATTTATCTACCATCCCTTATGCTGACCGCTGCCCATACAAAACCGTTTCCATGTTGCGCTATTCCTGGCATGGGTATAATAATACCATTGGGATGACAGCATTAGAGGGGAAGGCAAATCTTTTATTTTATCTTGTGTGTGATTTATTCAACGTGCAATTTATTTAGAGCCTTCATTTCGAATGAAGGAAATTTGTGAGCTCATAAGACATTTGAACCAAAATTGGATCTTGGAAAACTTTGTACCCCGAATTGCTGGTGGTTTAATATTATTTGTCATTGCGTGGTAGAGAGGAGAATGTGCTGCAGGTCATTCTCTCTTCTTTCAGAATTATTATTTCTTAGCATTATTAGTTTTATATTTATACCATTTGTTCTCCCGAAAAAGCCCAGGGCAGAGTACAAAAGGAAGAACAACATTAAAACAACCTTCAGTAAAAATAACTTAATAAAACACTTAATACTAAACCTATCTGGCTTAAAAAAAATCTATAAAAACTATAAAAAATATAGCTATTAAAATAAGATTTGCTTTAAAAAAGCAATCTAGTCCTTGAGAAGTTGTTATTCTATCTTAATCTGCCAGATTCTCTTACAGAGCCCTAGGTTAAATTGTAAGTTTTTATATAAGTGGAAAAATTAAATATTTTTCCTACTGTTCTTGGTGATGAATGCATGTTTTACAATCTATCAGCCCAAACAATGCTAATTTTCTTTAGGTTTCTGGATGAGGTCCTGTTCCTTAAATGATGCATGCATCTTCAGACCCAAAGCTCCTCATTTTTATTTTTATTATTTAAAAAAGGCAGCTGGTTTCATTTTTCTCTCTCTTCAAGCAAGTCTCTTCAAAAATAAGCTTATGAGTAAAGTCTGTATAAAGGATTTGTAGCTTGTAGACATAAAAATGCACACTGGCGGCCAAAAATTCATTTTTTCTCCAATCTTTGAATCACTTTGGCATAGCCAAAATTGGCATGTTGGGGCATATTTTAAAAGAAATCTTATATTTAGGAAATAGTAACCTTACTTGGAAAGATTTTTGCGACAAACCAAAGCCCCGTTGGCTTACTCAAATGAGGGCAGATGCAAGGGAGTTATTTTAGTCCTCAGCGAACATATATTTTAAGCCCCCTACCCAATTGGTTTTAGTGGAACCAGCTTCAAGTTTACACAGGCCTATTTTTGTCAGCTTTGGCAACTTTAAGATATATGGACTTCAGCTCCTAGAATTCCCAGCCAGCATGGGATCTTCATAGACTTGAACACTGGGCTTTATCTAACAAAATCAAACTTAATGTGGAGAAACGTAAGGTTTTACACTTAGTCAGGAAAAACCAAAAGTACAAGTACAGATTAGGTAAAACCTGGCTCAAAAACAGTAACTGTGAGAGGGACCTTGGAGTCCTAGTGGACGATCACTTAAATATGAGCCAGCAGTGTGCGGCAGCAGCCAAAAAAGCTAATACAATCCTTGGTTGTATAAACAGAAGCACAGAATCAAAATCACATGAAGTATCAGTACCGATTTATAAAACCTTAGTAAGATCACACCTGGAATACTGCATCCAGTTTTAGTCACCAAATTACAAAAAAAGATGTTGAGATTTTGGAAACAGTGCAGAGCAGAGCAACTAAGATGATTAAAGGCCTAGAGATGAAAACATATGAAGAATGCTTGCAGGCACTGAGAAAAGAAAGACTAGGAGTGTCAGGATAGCAGAATTCCAGTATTTGAGGGACTGCCACAAAGAAGAGGGGGTCAAACTATTCTCCAAAACACCTGAAGGCAGGACAAGAAACAATGGATGGAACTAATCAAGGAGAGGAGCAACCTGAAATTAAGGAGAAACTTGCTAACAGTGAGGACAATTAACCAGTATAACAGCTTCAGAAATCATGGGTGCTCCATCACTGGTGGTTTTTAAGAACAGACTGGACAGTCACTTGTCTGAAATAGTATAGGGTCTCCTGCTTGAGCAGGGGGCTGGACTAGAAAACTTCCCAGGTCCCTTCCAGCTCTATTCTGATTCAAAGAGAAATTCATGGAGGATATCTATCAAGGCTTGTTGGTCTTCAGGACTCAGTGTTACCTCCAGGTTGGTGGCCATAAACACCAGTTGTAGGAGAAGAAGGCAAGAAGAAGAGCATCTCTCTCTCTCTCCCAGTTGTGAGACCTTTGAAGTATCTGCTTGCCCTTTCTAAGAACCACACCCTAGATCAGTGGTACTGGTATTAGCCTGAGACGATATAACTATTTTAAAATTCTTATGGTGGAACTGCATGTCCTGTTCAGAATATGCATGCTTACAACGCTGAACTATTTGATTTGTGAATAAAAATAAAGAACCAACATTGGGGTAATGGTTATAGTAGTAATAGTAATAGTAATACCGGTAATAAAGTTGGAAGGTACCTTGAAGGCCATCTAGTCCAACCCCCTGCTCAGGCAGGAAACCCTATACCATTTCGGACAAATGGCTGTCCAGTCTCTTCTTAAAAACTTCCAGTGTTGGAGCATTCACCGCTTCTGGAGGCAGGTTGTTCCACTGGTTAATTGTTCTCACTGTCAGGAAGTTTCTCCTTAGTTCTAGATTGCTTCTCTCCTTGATTNACACTGCTATCATGTCCCCCCTCGTCCTTCTCTTCGTTAAACTAGACATACCCAATTCCAGCAACCGTTCCTTATATGCTTTAGCCTCCAGTCCCCTAATCATCTTTGTTGCTCTTCTCTGTACTCTTTCTAGAGTCTCAGCATCTTTTTTACATCGTGGTGACCAAAACTGGATGCAGTATTCCAAGTGTGGCCTTACCAAGGCATTGTAAAATGGTATTAATACTTCACGTGATCTTGATTCTATCCCTCTGTTAATGCAGCCTAGCATTAAGATGGATTGGTACTGGAGAATCTCCGATCTTCAGTCATGGAAGTTCGGGTCGTCATCCAGCCCAGGAGATGTGTCTCCCATGACCAATATGGCTTATCGTAATCACTTAAGCCAACCAATATGGCTTATCTTAATCACTTAACTGCCTTTTGGCAACCTCACAATTGCTGACCAGCTGTTAAAAGCACAACGATATCCTGAGTTTCTGAGATACTGCTCTAAAGTATCTAAAGTATTGGTCATACAAGGAAGTGCTTTTGCCCTCCTTGTGATGGAACACAGAAAGGAAAACACGAAGCCAAGCCAGCTGCAAATACATCTGCCCGTATGAGTGAAGAAGCGGAGAAGGGTCACAGCTAAAAAAACAGATGGTTGTGGTTTGCTTCCAGACACACGCCTGGCCTCCATCCTTCAATCAAATCTTTTCTGCCCAAATATTTTGGACAACGTGCAAACCGCTCCCAGTAGCTAGCAGCTCTGTAGAGAGATGATAAACAGGAAGAACGGGAAATATGGAAAATGCAGTTTTCCTGTAAGGACCCTGCTGGGATCAATGCCCAATAAGATTGGCTTTGGCTGAGATGGTGCAAACTCAGATTTTGACTCCTTCCTCTTCTGATTTCGCTGGTCTCAGTCCAAGACAAGCCGTGCTCAGCCTGAAAAATGTATTTAACTTTGATTCTAGGAAATGAAACCATTAAACTCCACCAACTCTGCAAGATTCAAAATGGTTGAGTAAAGAAATTGCAGCGTAGAAAAGCCACTGAGGTCCTTTGGGTCAATATTCAAGGCTGTAGCCTTTAATTTAAATTCTGCCTTGTAGTATGTCATTATTAGATACCGTCTCCTTCCCTGCAACCAGTTTGTGAAAACACACAATACGTGCATGCCCCAGAGGCTTGTGAACGCCAACTAGCTAACCGTACATCCTACTGTGTGTCATTTCCTTTGGCCATTGAAGGACGCTTTGTATGTGACATTCTTCTCAATCGTTGAAAAGATGAAGCACGTAGCACTGGGTTTCAGTCCTTGGCTGAGTAGTTTAACTGGGGGATGAACCAAAGTTCAAACGTGCTTGCAAATAATGCATACCGCAGTCCTTTTGAGGTAGGCTGGGTCAGGAAACAGACTCTAACCAGAATTCTGTTACTAATATCAGCTGTTGTAACGAAAACTGGGAAGCCAGGCTGAGTTTCCCCTTTCCTCCTTAATTTAGCCCCATGAATGTGGTTAGAACCTATCTGAGCTAGGCTGAAATCGTATCTTTGCAAGTGTCATCTCTGTCTTATTTCTCTGTGGTTCTCTACAGCAGGATGTAATTGTAAACATTGGGACAGATGGCTTTAGCACCCCAAAGGTCTGTAGGATTTAGTGCTTCTGAGTCGTTCTTTTGCAAGCGGGCAAAATGAGGCCTAGAGATTGTAAAAAGAATTGCAGATAAGTGAAAGACCTTGTCTGTCTGTCTATGTGTCTGTCTCTATCTGTCTATGTGTCTTTGTCTCACTCTCTCTCTCTCTCTCTTTATATATATGTGTGTGTGTGTGTGTAACTATTTCTCTCTCTCCCTGTCTCTATCTCTCCATCCATCCATCCATCCATCTACCTACCTACCTACCTACCTACCTATCCATCCATCCATCCATCCATCCATCCATCCATCCATCCATCCATCCATCCATCCATCCCTTCATCTATCCATCCATCCCCAGAGAGATGTTACGTAAAACCACACAACTAGCCTAGGAGTACAGATAGTCCTCAACCTAAAACAGCTCAATAAATGTTCTTCATCTAAATACTTCTGACACCCCCTGGGTCCTGCCTATGAACTGTAGAGGACATAAAAGTCTGTAGGGCCAGTTGGGAGGATCACTTGAAGCATCTCCAGAAACTTTCAGTGACTTGTTAAGGTTTAACTATAAATCAAGCTGTAATTGAAGGGTTCATTTACAGGTCATTGAAAAGAGAAAGTAAAGGCAATTCGGGGGAATAAACTGGCCAGGGACAAAAAAAAAAGAAAAAAAAAAGGATGTGAGGTCATTCTTAAAGACGGCCCGTTTCATATTCCATTGCTCAACCAGAGTGCACATTCTCACAGCTTGGCTAGCAGATCTGAACCAAGTAAGCTAAGGTGAACAAGACAATGTCAGGAAGGATCTGAAGATAGAAAAAGTCTAATACAACTGGCCATGATCAGAGAAGGTTCCTACCCTTTTTGAAATGACCTAAGCAAAGCTGGAGACCTTGGGCAACTGCTATCATTTTTGGTTGCTCAAGTGTTTGTAGGGAAATAAGAGTATTTTTAAGCCTATTTTTTAGCCAGGACCCTTGAACAAGACCTAGCTATAAATCTCCAGCCTCTCGACTTTTTACAGCTTAACCGGACTGAAAGGTTTTAACTCAGCTGAAGTTGCTCGGAGGCAGAACACAATAGAATCGGGTCGTGTAATCATCATTTGTAAACTTCGCAGACATGGTCTGATGAGAAAAGTCAGTGGTGGAAGCCAGATTACTTAAGGACAGCATAAGTCACTTAACAGCTGCAGTGATCCACTTAACAACCATGACAAAAAGGGTCGTAAAATCAGGCATGGCTTACTTAACAACTGCCTTAACAATGGAAATTCTGGTCACAATTGTAGTCGTAAGTCAAGGACCGCCTATGTTAGGGGTAGGCAACCTTGGCTCTTTTATGACTCGTGGACTTCAACTCCCAGAATTCCTGAGCCAGCATGGCTCAGCTTGGAAACCTCTCCCTTTCCCCTCAGCATGGCTGGCTCAGGAATTCTGGGAGTTGAAGTCCACAAGTCATAAAAGAGCCAAGGTTGCCTACCCCTGGCCTATGTAATACAACTAGGGCAGGGGTAGGCAACCTTGGCTCTTTTATGACTGGTGGACTTCAACTCCCAGAATTCCTGAGTCAGCATGGCTGGTTCAGGAATTCTGGGAGTTGAGGTCCACCAGTCATAAAAGAGCCAAGGTTGCCTACCCCTGAACTAGGGCGTCTCACGGAATCAAGCTTGGTTTGAGGGCTTCTAAGACTGTGCTTTTTGTTGAAAAATCCCAGAACCCCAAAGAAGGGAGGTCAATAAAGGACGGGCGTGTAGCTTCTGCCCATCCGGAGAAAAAGAAACAAGCATTTCTGAACTCATGGAGAAGCCAGGTGGACGGAAAGTGAAATACAGTAGATCGGTGAAACAGACCAGTTTTCAGGAAGAGCCATGGAAAAACCCCGACAGCTGGTTCCTGGCAGGTGCTGTGAGAGCGTTGTCACGGTAGGATTTCCTGGGAGGGCGTAAGAAGGTTTCCTGTCTACGCAGTGGAAGAGAAAGAGTGAATTACTTTCCGAACCTGATAAAAGTTCCCATAAAATCCAGGGAGGTTTTGGTTTTGGGTTCGTTTTCCTGTTCCCCAGGCCGTGACCCGTTTTGCCACCTCAAAGCCCCACCACAATTTTCTTTCTGTTCACTCCAGTGGGATAGATCTCATTTCTGCCCTGAAAAAACATCAGTCTTGAGCAACCTGCAAGACTAGCAATTACTACTATTATTACTACATCTAGATCCTAGCCAGCTTCTGACAAGGGAAGTCAACGGTGGAAACCAGGTTAAGGACAGCATAAGTCACTTAACAGCTGCAATGATCCACTTAACAATCATGACAAAAAAGGTCGTAAAATTAGGCATGGCTTACTTAACAACTGCCTTAACAGTGGAAATGGTTACTATTACTACTACTACTACTACTATTTTTTGCACATTGTACAAATTCATCACAGTATCATATTGGAGTGAACAATGTTATGGGAAGTGCTGAAGACAATTAAAAAAAATAGTAAGCAAAATAAATTATAGGCAGGAGACTAAACGAAATCTAACTCAAGCTAATTGACTCCTGGGTTATCCATTTTACTTTTGTCCTTGTAAAGCCAGTCTGCTCCCTCCACGTTGCTTCATTCACAGGCTTGTGTTTTTTTACATTTCCCCCTGTCTCAGCCCTCTGCTTTCTCCCTTGGTTCCCCCAAATGACCCTTCTTTTTTCTTTCTTTTTTTTATTAAAAGTTTTATAAAGATTACAGTATAAACCCCCATACCCACCCCAAAACCCCACCCTCCCCCTCCCCCACTTCCCAGAGCTGAACACAGGGTTACAAATATAATACTCAAAATCTATCTAACATTAACCAACTATTAAAATAACCAAGTCCATAATGCGCTTTAACTCCCCTTTAAAACAAATTTAAACAAATTAAAGTTAAACACAATAATAAACATATTCATAACCTAAATATTAAACAATACCATACTAATATTAAAAATAATAATAATATCATATAATTAAAACTAACAAAAATTCCATTAAAATAAACTATTAATAATAACAATACTCTAGAGTTTACTCATAACCCAAATGAAACTTTTTAGTCCCATATTTATTCTGAATATAATCTATCCATCTTCTCCAGACCGAGATGTATCTTTCTTGTGATAAGCGGAAATTTTAGCCATTTCTGCTAAATTTGACAGTTTAAGCGTCCATTCTTCTATAGTGGGTAACCCAAATGGCCCTTCTTATAGAACTGTCCCATGCAATCTTCCATCCAAGGGACAAATTTAATCACATTTTAATCACAGGTAGTGTTTTGGAGACTTTTAATCTACATTCTTCTCTTGTCTCTTTCTAATTTAAAGTGGTGAGTAAGCGAAATGTTAAAGTCACTTGCCTGTCGGATTGAGGTTATGCCTTGGTTATGTCAGGGTTGAGGAAATCCTCATGGCCCATTCCCTGAATACACAGACTGCAGCCAGACTTTTCTGCACTAAATTTTCCATTCTAGGATTCTACACGTAGTCCTCAACTTATAACGGTCACTTAGCACCCGTTTAAAGTTACAGTGGACTCACCACAAGCTACTTATGACCTGGTTTCAAAGTTCTACAGCTGGCTGCCCCGTGTGTGCATTTTGGGCACTTAGCAACAAGCCCACACTTACGGCCATTTGCAGTTTCCTGTAGTCACATAACTGCCATTTACAATGTTCTTTTGTCAGAATCCAGCGTGTACTTCCTGTTTCCGGCAAAAACTGGCCCATAGCGAACCGAGAATTTGCTTAACAAGTGCAGCGTTCACCTTATAATTGCCATGTTGGCTTAGCAACTGCCATAAGGAAAGCTCATAAAATCAGACTGATCACATTATGACCCAGTTTACGACCATCGTGACTGGCAGTGGTAATTATGGTTGTCAGTCAAGGACTACCTGTATTGCAATCAGCCTGTTTCCAAGCAAGTCAGGTCAGAGAGAACTGAAACAAGGGCCTCAACTCCTCCGCCATGATGGAAGATGATTCTGCCAAATACACAACCATCAAATAGTAACCATCAGTAAGGCATTTGATAAAGTAGACCACAGCCTACTACTTGATAAGATAGAAAAATGTGGGTTACAGACCATCACCACCAGATGGATTTGTAGCTGGCTGACCGGCCGTACTCAGCGTGTGGTCCTCAATGGAACCACATCTACATGGAGGGAAGTGTGTAGTTGGGTGCCCCAGGGCTCTGTTCTAGGCCCAGTGCTCTTCAACATCTTCATCAATGATTTGGACGAGGGGATAGATGGGAAACCCATCAAATTTGCAGACGACACCAAGCTGGCAGGAATAGCCAACATGCCAGAAGATAGGCTTAAGATACAGAAGGATTTGGACAGACTTGAACACTGGGCGCTATCTAACAAAATGAAATTCAATGGTGAAAAAAGCAAGGTTCTACATTTAGGCAAGAAAAACCAAATGTACAGGTATAGTATAGGTGGTACCTTGCTCAATAGTAGCAACTATGAGAGGGATCCCGGAGTCCTAGTAGACAGTCACTTAAATATGAGCCAGCCGTGTGCTGCAGCTGCCAAAAAAGCCAACACAGTGCTAGGCTGCATTAACAGAGGGACAGAATCAAGATCATGTGAAGTGTTGATACCACTTTATAATTCCACGCTTGGAATACTGCATCCAGTTTTGATGAAAAAAAGATGTTGAGACTCGAAGAGCAACAAATATAATCAGGGGACTGGAGGATAAAACATATAAAGAATGATTACTGGAATTGGATATGTCTAGTTTAATGAAGAGAAGGACAAGGGGTGACATAATAGCAGTGTTCCAATATCTCAGGGGCTGCCACAGAGTAAAGGGGGGTCAAGCTATTCTCCAAAGCGCCTGAAGGCAGGACAAGAAGCAACGGATGGAAACTGATCAAGGAGAGAAGCAACCTAAAACTAAGGAGAAATTTCCTGACAGTTAGAACAATTAACCAGTGGAACAACCTGCCACCAGAAGCGGTGAATGCTCCAACACTGGAAGTGTTTAAGAAGAGACTGGACAGCCATTTGTCCAAAATGGTATAGGGTTTCCTGCCTGAGCAGGGGGTTGGACTAGAAGACCTCCAAGGTCCTTTTCAACTGTATTATTATTATTAAACATTTACCCACATCCAATTTGCAGACAGTTGCTTAGAAATCTAGTTCAGACTGTGCTTATTAACCTTGTTCTTTCCAGCTTAGATGTAGTTCATCAGATTTAGGTGGACGTTTGACTAAGAAGCCCATATCAATTTGGCAATCATCAACTCTCTTCCAATGAGAAGAATTTCACGCCTCTAACCCTCAAGGGATTCTGCTGCCTGCCAAGCATCAGGCAACAGTGTTGTTGTTGTTGTTGTTGCAACACAAGCAGCAAAATTGATCTCACGGGATTAGCCAGATAGGAATCACAACCACACAGTCAGATAGATGGGCTAATTCTATTTATTTACAACTTACGACTTACAACAGTTCATTTAGTACCATTTGAAGTTACAACAGCACTGAAAAAAGGGACTTAAGACCATTTTTCACACATAACAATCGTTGCGACATCCCCATGGTTTTGTGATTTGCATCCGGATGCTTGACAACTGGTTCATATTTCTTTTTTTTTAAATCAAGTTTTATTAATTTTTCAGTTTTTACATCCAAGTGCTTAGGAAACAACGTGGTGATGGGGTAATCAATAATCCAATAACAAAGTCATAGATATATTCCTCAGGTTAACTCCTTAAAGGTTCCCTCTCTATTTCTCTTAATATAACATATTAAAGTTAATACATTTCTAAATAGAGCTCACTCAATCAATTCATTTATCAATAACATTTTACTTATACAGATCCATGTCCTGTTTTTAAGCTTTCCAATTACCATATTCCAGTTAGCCTTAAATGACCATATTGTTTACACTTCAGGTAACCCTAATTTCCCTCATTTCATGACATAATAATTATGATATCTAAAATAAACATATTGTTCCAAAAGTTACATTCTTACTTTTCCCAAATCTATTCTAGTTCTTATCCTAACAACTCCTCATTTCACAAATCCATTTCCTTATTCTCATTCCATTACAAAACAATTATCATATCTGAGATAGCCATATTATTCCAAAAATTACATTCTTACTCTATTTCACAGATATATTCTATTTCTTGTCCTAGTAACTCTTCAATTGCTAATGAAGTATCTTCCATGGTCTCAAAGCGTTTTCCATATCACAATTCAGAACTATAATCTAACACAGGGGTAGTCAACCTTGGCTCTTTTATGACTCGTGGACTTGAATTCCCAGAATTCCTGAGCCAGCTTAGCTGGCTCAGGAATTCTGGGAGTTGAAGTCCACGAGTCATAAAAGAGCCAAGGTTGACTACCCCTGATCTAACAGTTAGTTTTCATTTCCATTATGAATCTAAATCCTAAATATGAAATCAGTCGACTGGTTCATATTTCTGAGGGTCGCAGTGTCCCGGTGGACAAGCAAAGTCAATGGGGGAAGCCAGATTCACTTAACAACCATGTTACTAACTTAACGGCTGCAGTGATTCGCTTAACCAATGGAGCAAGGAGAGTTGTAAAACATTTCTCACTTAGCAATGTAAATCTTGGGCTCCATTGTGGTCGTAAGTCGAGGACTACTTGCATTCTGTTTGTTGTACATTGACAGAATCTTGCAAGAATGAAAGTACAATTCTTCCTCTCCCCCCCCCCACATCTCCTTTACAGCCTGAGAAACTGGGGGGGGGGGTTGTTTCCTGAACCCCTTTGTCCTGTCCACACTCTTGCTGCTGGCTAGGCTGTTTCTTATCTGATTGCTTCCTTGACAGCGTCCCTCCACCCATCCTCTCGAGGCCTCTGCCACACACCATTACACCACACTGACTTTTAAAAGTTGCCCCACATTTCTCTCCTGAAGCTTAGGGGCGTCGGCGAATGTCAAGTGCAAGCGGTGTTGCAAAATGGGATTTAAGGCAGGCCCTGAGAAAGATAGAGAGATAAATTGATTAAATAGATTTGATTTTTGGTTGCTTTAGGTCCGGCATTTATCCCACACTTCTTAGCCTGAGCAGCTTGCATAGTAAGATAGCCCTCTCTTTATTACTACAGGTAGTCCTCGACTTACAACAGTTCATTTCGTGACCGTTCAGAGTTAGCCACTTGTGACCGCCTTTCGCACTTACGACCATGGCGGCATTCCCGGGGTCACATGATCAAAATTCAGACGCCTGGCACCTGACTCGTATTTATGACAGTTGCAGTGTCCCGGGGTTCACGTGATCCCCTGTTGTGACTTTCTCACAAGCAAAGTCAATGGGGAAGTCAGATTCACCTCAGGACCGAGTTTCTAACTTAACAGCTGCAGTGATTCACATGACAACTATGGCAAGAGAGGTTGTAGTAACGGGGCAAAACTCACCTCACAAACGTCTCACTTAGCGACAGAACTTTTGGGCTCGGTTGTGATCGTATCTTGAGGACATCAGAAGACATAACATAAAAGTAAAGGGAGGGAGGTGGGAAGAGGAACGTGTGGTATTCTAGGCCTAAGTTGCTAATCTCCCTCAGAACAAGTGCTAACTGCTACATACACTGCAGCATGATACCTTAAAATTGTCACCCAGAGATTTAAAATTGCATTGTGTAGTTTATGGATGGCGTTGTCTGGAGTTCCCTCTGCACAATTCTTACTTTTCCCCTTCCTATTCTGTATAACCCAAAGGCAACGGTTTTTAGGGGAGGAAACACCTGTTTTATCGCTCTGCTGGGGTCCGTTCCTTCCTCTTGGAGGCACAGTCCCTTCTAGTGCATGGTGGTCAATGCAGTTTGTGACCAGGATTAGTCAAAGTTGTTGAAACTGTTTACCTCAGAGGTCCCCAACCTTTTGGGCACCAGGGATCGATTCCGTGGAGATAGGTTTTTCCACAGACCGGAGGGTGCGTGGTTTTGTGTGCTGCCTGCATCCTGCAGATGGGACTTTGCTTGTTTGTGTGGACCGGTTGCTGGCATGCCACGGCCCGGTAGTGGTCCACGGACCGGGGGTTGGGGACCCCTGGTTTACATGACAGAAAATAGGTGCTTGATAAGGGAGATGGAAATGGGAGAATTGAGGGCAGGGTTTTGTTAAATTACACAGAAATTTGTTCACATTGTTCACAGAGGTAATTTACCTTCCCTGCAGGACTCCACACAGTGAACTGAATTTTTGAGATACAGTTAGTCCTTGACTTACAACCATTCGTTTAGCGACCCTTCAAAGCCACAACGGCACTGGAAAAAGTGACTTACAACCGGTACTCACATTTAACCACCCTTGCCGCATCCCCACGGTCTCGTGATCAAAATTTAAGTGCTTGGCAATTGGCACGTGTCTATCATGGTTATGGCATGCCAGGGTCATGCGATCGCCATTCATGACTTTCCCCGCCAGCAAGAGTCAATGTGGGAAGCCGGATTTGCTTAATGACCGTACGATTCACTTAACTGAGTTTAACAACCATGGCAAAAAAGATCCTAAAATTTGGCATAACTCACTTAACAGCCGCTTTGCTTAACAACAGAAATTCTGGTCCTAATTACAGTCGTAAATCAGGGACTACCGATATTCAGTTATCTTCCAAGCAGGAAAAACGACTGAAAGTTACATAAGTTTTCTAAGCTGCGGGTCTCCAAACTTTTTTGGATCATTTTATCCTGAGCAATAAAGGGGTTTTTTTTATCCCCCCCCCCCAATATGCTAGGTCAGGGCTTTTCAACCTTTTCGCCCATTGTACCATTTTTAGGATATGGCAATATCCGAGTACCACCAGTCGCCTAGCAAGGTGTCAAAAACTTGACCCCCCCCAAAAAGGAAAAAAGTGATAAAGTACAGGTAGTCCTCGATTTACAATAGTTCGCTTAGTGACTGTTCGAAGTTAAAATGGCACTGAAAAAAGTGCCCCCCAAGCCACAGCCGAGCAAGACACCTGCCTGCCCACCCGGTGGCGCTCTTCCTCCTGTCCGAGGTTTTCATTGTTGTGAGCATTTCTGTTGAGGATTGGCAGCGGGGGTGGGGTGGGGGGGTGTTTGGTTTTTATTCCCCCCGTCTGCTGGGTGGTTGCAGCAGGTTTTGGTCACTTCACATGACCCTGGGACACTGTGACCGTCATAAATATGAATCAGTTGCCAAGCATCTGAATGTA
>NW_015387582.1:113516-115215 GCF_001527695.2 Protobothrops mucrosquamatus
TGCTCCTTCTGAGTTTTTGGAATTTGTCTCAGCAAGAAGGGTGGGGCAGGTGCACACAATTAATTGCATGAGGAAAAAAAATGTTTTTGTTGCTGAATCTGCTTGCCTTTATGGAGGTTGATGGAATTGTGTCATCATTGCATCCATTCATACACACATCCATTTTGTTGAATGGAACCTTCAGCGCTGTGCTTTTTTTTTCAGCCTATGAGGAAGAGTCCACTCCACAAAGTGGATGGGAGCAGAGGAAGTCCTTTTTACATTTACACTTGATTAAGATTAAGTGGATGTTATTTCCTATACGTTGTGTCATTTACTCCATCTGCTATATCAAACATGTCTAACGTAGTAGAAACATCTGGAAGAACTTGGGTGTATTTTCCAGGGCTTAGGCCAAACGTGATCCTTTTATTTGATCCCAGCTTTTAAAAATAAATAGAATTGGCTTCCCAAAAATGTTTTTGGCTTTTTCTAATTTATCTCTTCCATCTGTGATCAGAAAGGGCGAGGAAAGGTGGAGCAGCACAAATGAATCATCTGTAGTTTTTCTAAGCCCTCTGTTTGCAATTATTCTGAACCCAGAATACACTTCTTAGTTTAACACTAAGCTAAGAAAGGCAATCTTTGCTTCGGAATCCTGAATTAGAGCAACAGGAATTAGGCTACTTTCTATATCCTTGATGGCACTCTTACTTTTAAAGTCTATAGATAAATCTATCTGTCTGTCTATCAAAATGTTTAGCCCATTCAGTAACCAAAATTCCCTGGGTGGTTTATAATAAAATCTACCAAATGATACAATTTGAATATAAGCATATATACAATAAAATCAAATAAAATGATGGATGAAAACTAGGCCTAATTTTCAAAATCTAAAACAGTATAAATTAAAGTACAATTAAAGACGATTCAAAAAGCCTGAAAAATAGAAAAGTGCTGAGTTGCTCATGTGGGTGCTGGAGCAATAGGCAAAGCGGGTACAAATCTTGTTAGAACCAGAGGTGATCCCATGAAATTGAATACTAGAAGAAAGGAGAAAGACAAAAAAGGTCTTTTTTTTCCCCACAATGTCTAATTCAACTTTGGATTAACTTAGCAACCACTGTCGTGATTCCGTGCCAGCCTGTGTTGGCTGCCTTGAGATGGGTGCCTTGAGCTGGGGTGCTCAATTGGCTGCCTTGAGATGGGGTGCTGGCGATCAGTAAGGTTAGCTTCCATAGAATAGAATAGAATAGAATAGAATAGAATAGAATAGAATAGAATAGAATAGAATAGAATAGAAAATAGAATAGTAGAATAGAGTAGAGTAGAGTAGAGATTCGGAATAGAGTAGAGTAGAGTAGAGTAGAGTAGAGTAGAGTAGAGTAGAGTAGAGTAGAGTAGAGTAGAGTAGAGTAGAGTAGAGTAGAGTAGAGTTGGAAGGGACCTTGGAGGTCTTCTAGTCCAATCTCCTGCTCAGGCAGGAAACCCTATACCATTTCAGACAAATCTCTTCTTAAAAACTTCCAGTGTTGGAGCATGCACAACTTCTGGAGGCAAGTAGTTCCACTGATTAATTGTTCTAACTACCAGGGATTTTTTTTTAGTTCGAGGTTGCTTCTCTTCTTGATTAGTAAGGGGGGTAGATCAATTCATGAAATCAGGTAGATCAGTGATGGCGAACCTTTTAGAGACTGAGTGCCCAAACTGCAACCCAAAA
>NW_015387582.1:116141-125733 GCF_001527695.2 Protobothrops mucrosquamatus
AACTTCCAGTGTTGGAGCATGCACAACTTCTGGAGGCAAGTAGTTCCACTGATTAATTGTTCTAACTACCAGGGATTTTTTTTTAGTTCGAGGTTGCTTCTCTTCTTGATTAGTAAGGGGGGTAGATCAATTCATGAAATCAGGTAGATCAGTGATGGCGAACCTTTTAGAGACTGAGTGCCCAAACTGCAACCCAAAACCCACTTATGCATCGTCGAGTGCCGGGTGGGTGTGGCCCATTGGGTGGGTGTGGCCCATTGGGTGGGTGTGGCCCATTGGGTGGGCATGACCCATTGGGTGGGGGTGGCTGCGGTGGTAACGGCAGATTGGGTGGGACTAAAAAGTTCAATCAATCAATTCCAACTTTGCAAGATCTTTTTTTTCCTCGCAAGAAGTTGAAATTAACTGATTGATGGAACCTTTTTTTTTTTTTTGTACGCGGCGGCGGAGGCCTAAAGCGAAAAGGTTTTATAAAACCCAGCTAAAGGCCTAGGACTGGGGCGACGGTGCACGTGCCCACAGAGAGGGCTCTGAGTGCCGCCTCTGGCACCCGTGCCATAGGTTCGCCACTACTGAGGTAGATCAAAGGCTCTTATGCCTTGATGGGGCTGCCCCTGAAGACCCTCTGCTGGGAGATTGATGGGCTTCCTTGTGCAATTGGTCATCCATGGCTTTATAGCCTGAGAACTGATGGGATAGTTGCCTGTGACCACTATTCCCATCGATACTTTGAAATCTATGGGATTTGAGTGTAGATTTTCACTTGGATATATATAGGTAGTCCTCAATGTATGACCACAACTGAGCCCAAAATTTGCTAAGCAATACAGTTGCCAAGTGAGTTTTAACCCCATTTTATGACCTTTCTTCACTGCAGTTAGTAACAATGTTGTTAAGTGAATCTGGCTTCCCCATTGACTTTGCTTGTCAGTCAATGGGGAAGCCAGATTCACTTAATAACATTGTTATTAACTTAGCAACCACAGTGATTCACAAGAAAGGTCATAAAAGGAGATCACATGACCCCAGCCGTCATGAGTCAGTTGCCAAGCATCTGAATTTTGATCATGTGGTCATGGCAATGGTGCAATGGTTGTGTGAAAAACGGCAAGTCCCTTTTTTCAGTGCCATTAAACTTTCAAATGGTCACTAAATGAATTGTTGTAAGTCAAAGACTATCGGCCGGTGGGATTGCTTCCCACCGGCCGATACGCTCCCACAGAGAGGCCCTCATCAGGGTGCCGTCGGCCAGACAGTGTCGGCTGGCGACCCCCAGGGCAAGGGCCTTCTCTGTCGGAGCACCCACCCTCTGGAACGAGCTGCCCCCAGAGATCCGGGTCATTCCGGATCTCCCTTCCTTCCGCCGCGCCCTTAAGACCTGGTTGTTTCAGCGGGCAGGACTGGCCTAGGGGTATTTTAAATTGGTTTTAGCCAAATTTTAGTAGTAGCGGCCGATTATATATTTATTTTTAATGATTTTTAAAACTTCTATTGTATTGTATTAAATTGTTTTTAACTGGCTGTAAGCCGCCCTGAGTCCTACGGGAGAAGGGCGGGGTATAAATTTAATAAAAAGAAAAATGAAAATGAAAACCTGTACGCTTCATGAGAGCCAGTGTGGTACAATGGTTAAAGGAATAAGACTAGACACTAGGAGACCGTGAGTTCTAGTTCTGACTAGAGTTGGGGGACTTTGGGCCAGTCATTCTCTCTCAGCCCTGGGAAGGAGGCAATGGTGAGCCACTTCTGAAACCTTGCCAAGAAAACATCCAGGATCTTGTCCAGGCAATCACCAGGAGTCAACACTGACTTGAAGGCACACCACACACACTGAATCCAAAGTAACAAAGCTGCCTATCATCCAGTTTTGGTCACCACAATGTAAAAAAGATGTTGAGACTCTAGAAAGAGTGCAGAGAAGAGCAACAAAGATGATTAGGGGACTGGAGGCTAAAACATATAAGGAACAGCTGCTGGAATTGGGTATGTCTAGTTTAATGAAGAGAAGGACGAGGGGGGACATGATAGCAGTGTTCCAATATCTCAGGGGTTGCCCTAAAGAAGAGGGAGTCAAGCTATTCTCCAAAGCACCTGAAGGCAGGACAAGAAGCAACGGATGGAAACTAATCAAGGAGAGAAGCAACCTAGAACTAAGGAGAAACTTCCTGACAGTTACAACAATTAACCAGCGGAACACCCTGCCTCCAGAAGCGGTGAATGCTCCAACACTGGAAGTTTTTAAGAAGAGACTGGACAGCCATTTGTCTGAAATGGTGTAGGGTTTCCTGCCTGAGCAGGGGGTTGGACCAGATGACCTCCAAGGTTCCTTCCAACTTTATTATTATTATTATTATTATTATTATTATTGTTGTTGTTGTTGTTGTTGTTGTTGTTGTTGTTGTTGTTGTTGTTATTTATAGGATAGAATTGAGGTGATAGCCATCTGAAATGGACGCATGCTGCCAGGAGAATTATGGGAATTAATCCACTCGTCTTAAAGTTGCTGAGGTTGAGAAACTTCAGGTGAAGTGAACTTTAGATCACTTCAGGTGGGGATTTAGCTGGGCCAACTGGGAAAATCCAGTCAGTCACTAGAAGGCAGCAAAGAATTGGACTTTTCTGCCTTTCTCTGCTGCCACCTGTATTTTTGCTGTCTTGATAGTTGCACCCCAATTGATAGGACATTTTTAAGAGGCCGTATCTTCTCTATGGCAGCCATTTTGGAAATGCGCAAGTCCTTTCTGGCAGCCATTTAAGAAGAGCCAACTTTCCATCTTCTCAAAATTCCAAAGCTATTCAGATCTGCTCATCCTAGCAGACGCATGCCACTTTGAACATTCCCAAAATGTTATTTGGGATAAAAGCTTCCATCCCTGCTTTCTCCACAATTCATCAATTGTCCAAGTTGCGGAATCTTTTCATATGGGAACCTTTGAGGCATAATCGTGCCCCCATTTTGAAATGGCCTAGCAGAATAATTCTTACTTGCACATCTCTTCTAGCACTTGCTGGATGAAGAATATAATTCCATTTTTCTGATTCAGCTGCTATTTTTTTAAAAAAGATAATTAAGTTTTTGGTTTCCACCAAGACAAGGTTTAAGACAAGACATAATTATTGATGTACATAAAATGTAAATAAGATGTAAAGAATATTTAAAATGTAAAGCACTGTTCTGTTAGAAGAAAAGATTTATGTTTATGTAGTTTTGGGTGTATGCAAAATAAATAAATAAATAAATAAAAGACAAGGTTTGGGTTTTTAAAAAGGCCTTATACCTTAAGTTGATCTTCATGCATGAGAAGTTAGACAAGAAAGGGGAGGAAACAATTCTCTTGAAATGATTCCACTTGCTTTTATTAAAATAATAATAACAACAACAACAACAACAACACGATGCTGATGCTGATGAATGATGATGAATTATGATGATAGCATGAGATTTATTCCATATAGAATGGAATAAACAACCAGAATGGCTCATTGAACGTGAAAGGAACAGAAAATGAGATGAAAGCTGTTGATGTTATTTGTGCAACAAATACAATCCACATTTCCAAGAACAAAGTATTTACATCGCTGGAAGAATGGAATGTACGGAACAGAATGAACGGAACGGAATAATAGAATGGAATGGAGTAGAGTGGATTAGATTGGATTGTACTGGACTGGATTTGGACTAGACTAGAATGGAACAGAACAGAACAGAATTTATAGAATTTGGCAGCTGCAGCTGCCAAAAAGGCCAACACAGTGCTAGGCTGCATTAACAGAGGGATAGAATCAAGATCATGTGAAGTATTAATACCACTTTACAATGCCTTGGTAAGGCCACACTTGGAATACTGCATCCAGTTTTGGTCACCACGATGTAAAAAAGATGTTGAGACTCTAGAAAGAGTACAGAGAAGAGCAACAATGATGATTAGGGGACTGGAGGCTATAAAGCATATAAGGAACGGTTGCTGGAATTGGGTATGTCTAGTTCAACGAAGAGAAGGACGAGGGGGGGACATGATAGCATGTTCCAATATCTCAGGGGCTGCCACAAAGAAGAGGGAGTCACGCTATTCTCCAAAGCGCCTGAAAGCAGGACAAGAAGCAACGGATGGAAGCTAATCAAGGAGAGAAGCAACCTGTAATTAAGGAGAAACTTCCTGACAGTTAGAACAATTAACCAATGGAACAACCTGCCTCCAGAAGTGGTCAATGCTCCAACACTGGAAGTTTTTAAGAAGAGACTGGACAGCCATTTGTCCGAAATGGTGTAGGGTTTCCTGCCTGAGCAGGGGGTTGGACTAGATGACCTCCAAGGTCCCTTCCAACTTTATTATTATTATTATTATTATTATTATTATTATTATTATTATTATTATTATTATTATTATTATTATTATTATTATTATTATTATTATTATTATTATTATTATTGAAGGGTCTCTTCTCCTTTTGTATTATTTTGATTGATTTTATTCTTAACACTCTCCTGCCCTCAAAGAAAGCATCTCATCTCTCCATCAGGGGCCCCCCTGGCTGGAATGCCCTCGCCTTCTGTTGTGTGCCAATCCCCTCAAGGTCTTTGCTTATTTTTCTGGGCTTTTCAGAGCTCATTTGGTTTGGCTCCAGAAGCCTAATGTGATACTTCTGCTGGGCATTTGGGAAAAGCTTCAGAGGGCTTTTAAAAGAGACATTTTGCTTTTAAAGGTTGTGCCTAAAATGAGTCAGGAGCAAGAATAACAACACCCACATACGAGGCGTCTTTATACTTTTGTTTGTATGATTAATGTCCCTGGGTGGATCAAACGAGCAAAGGATGATCCAAGAGGAGTTTTGTTGTCTTCCATTCAGACTTTTGCAGCAATAGTCTTGGAACCAACTAACAGGCTCAGTTGTCAGGGTGACAAATGATTATTTTCCAAAGTAACAACCTATTGGGAAGTAGAATTGAGCGGTCTTTAGAGGAGAAATGCTGGGCTGATCTATTTATTATATTTTAAACATGCACAGTTTCTTGTTTTCACAAGGACCCTGTGAGGTAGGATCATCATTGACTCAGGGTGAATTTCCATTTGGCTTTCCCTGAGTTTCTAGTTTGAAATCTCAGCAAATCCCTTCTTTGAATCCACTAGGATTATTGTCCATACAATTTAAGGAGCTTAGGTAGGAAAACAGTATTAAAATGTGGCCTTAGGCTCCCCTAAGACCCTCTCAGGAGGCCTCAAAATTGAAATTATTTCCCCACCTTTGTTGAAATATATAGGCAGCCCTTGACTTACAACAGTTTGTTTACTTATCATTCAAAGTTACAGTGGCACTGAAAAAGGTGACTTATGACTGTTTTTTCACACTTTCGACCACTGCAGCATCCCCATGATCATGTGATCAAAATTCAGGCACTTGGCAACTGACCTCACATTTATGACCGTTGCAGTGTCCCAGGGTCATCTGATCACCTTTTGCAACCACTTGAACACTGGGCACGATCCAACAAAATGAAATTCAATGGTGAAAAAAGTAAAGTTCTATATTTAGGCAAGAAAAACCAAATGCACAGGTATAGTATAGGTGGCACCTTGCTCAATAGTAGTAACTGTGAGAGGGACCTCGGAGTCCTAGTGGACAATCACTTAAATATGAGCCAGCAGTGTGCTGCAGCTGCCAAAAAAGCCAACACAGTGCTAGGCTGCATTAACAAGGGGATAGAATCAAGATCACGTGAAGTGTTAATACCACTTTACAATGCCTTGGTAAGGCCACACTTGGAATACTGCATCCAGTTTTGGTCACCACGATGTAAAAAAGATGTTGCGACTCTACAAAAGAGTGCAGAGAAGAGTAACAAAGATGATTAGGGGACTGGAGGCTAAAACATATAAGGAACGGTTGCTGGAATTGGGTATGTCTAGTTTAATGAAGAGAAGGACGAGGGGGGACATGAGAGCAGTGTTCCAATATCTCAGGGGCTGCCACAAAGAAGAGGGAGTCAAGCTATTCTCCAAAGCGCCTGAAGGCAGGACAAGAAGCAACGGATGGAAACTAATCAAGGAGAGAAGCAACCTAGAACTAAGGAGAAACTTCCTGACAGTGAGAACAATTAACCAGTGGAACAACCTGCCCCCAGGAGCGGTGAATGCTCCAACACTGGAAGTTTTTAAGAAGAGACTGGACAGCCATTTGTCTGAAATGGTATAGGGTTTCTTGCCTGAGCAGGGGGTTGGACTAGATGACCTCCAAGGTCCCTTCCAACTTTATTATTATTATTATTATTATTATTATTATTATTATTATTATTATTATTATTAAACTGTGGCAAGACAGGCGGTAAAATGGGGCATAATTCACTTTATCTCGCTTAGCAACAGAAATGTTGGGCCTTGTTGTGATCATACGTTGAGGACTGCCTGGAATACAATATTAAAATCCCATCAAACAATCGGGAGAAATAGAAGTAGCAAAAAATGCATCATTTTCAATACGCCTGATATCTCTCTTGAATTGTTATGATTTATATTCAGGGAAGATCTGCTCAACAATGTTCTCAAGAATGAACAAATGAATGAATGAATGCAGCACGTCAGCAATTTTGGGTTGAGATTTGACTTTTGGCATTGCACTTGATCTGAAAGCCTGCAAGTTTATATTTCAAAACGTCGAATGTTTTTGGACAAGACCAAGATGGTTTAAATAGCAAAGTCATTTAAAGATAATAGTTTCCCACCCTGTAAAATTCTCCTTCTCTGGGTTAATCTATTATAAACAGAGACTTTCATTTGCAAGCCAGAAAAAGGAGAGCCCCTCAGATCCTCCAGTGCCTGACACCTGTCAGTCGCCTATTGTGTTTTATTCATTTATTTTTTATGAAAGGAAGCCCACCTAGAACTCAAATCACTTTGATTATTCTATCTTGTCTCCTTGACAAATTTGATTTTCGTCTCAAATGCCTCCCCTTTCCCTTAGCAAATCTATAGATCAGTGTTTCTCAACATTGGCCATTTTAAGACGTGTGAACTTCAATTCCCAGAATTCCTGAGCTAGCATGCTGGCTGGGGAATTCTGGGAGTTGAAGTCCACACACAGTTTAAAGTTGCCAACACTGAGAAGCACTTCCAGAGAGGCTAGAACAGTGATGGCGAACCTTTTAGAGACCCAGTGCCCAAAACCCGGGCCTGCCCCGCCACCCACTCTGCCGCCCGCCCACCCCGCTCCATCCCCGCGCCCCGCCCACCCACAGGGCCACCCACTGCCTCTACGGCCTGCCGCAGATCACCCAGGTGGCCCAGCAGCGCCATGGCAGCCCCCCCTCCGCCTGCACCCTGCAGCATCAACTGCGCGCAACGGGGTGTGACGGTGGAGTCTTGTCCCCGCTGCCCAGCTGCCATATCCTTGGCCGTGCTGCTCTGCACGGGCCGCGCTTGGGGGGCGACTCTCCTCCAGGGGGGCTGCTGGTGAGGGCTCTGAGTGCCGCCTCTGGCACGCATGCCATAGGTTCACCACTGTGCTAGAAAATGAATGCTGCAATCCCTGTTGGCTGTCTTCTCATGAAATCCTGAACCAGCCCATTTCTCTAGCTGTGCCTTGCAAATCCAACTGGTGTAGCTGGTTTATGGTTCCACCATTCAGGCCCCGTAGTACCTGTTTCCTCCAACTGCTCATGACAACCCACTAATTAGGGCAGGATCCAATCTATTGTTGTATTACAGTGCTATACTTACATTGACTGAGACAGAATTGCTCTAACTTCTGAAGTGAGTCAAAGAGTGTGTTTTAAAATAGCCGAGAAACATGCCGTGACACACACACACACACACAGAATTAGTAATTTGGAGAAGGAAAAAGACCTAAAAAAAGATAACTGAACCTAAAATGTAAACACTTCTTTCACATGAGATCTCTTATTCCCTGAAAGAGTGGGATCGTGGTTAAAAGGAGAATGGATCATAGGAATACGAAATAGCTTTTTTAAGTGGCTGGGCCATCTGACCATGTCCTGTTATTATCTCTACAGAGGCTTAGACTGGATCAGGTTCTCATTATGCTGCCAAGACAGCTGTTGTTTTCTGTAATCTGGGGGTGAATATAACCTCTAGGTCCCACACGTTTCCTAAGGGTTGTCTGGAAGTCCTAGCTTCAGGCTTCTTGTGGTTCACAAACTTGGGAAATGGGGTTTGCACAAATCCCTTCCAAATCCTTTTTTCTTTTTTCTTTTTTTTGGTTACCATTCACGCCTGGAGTCTAGAGACACACACAGCCCAGCAGATAGCTTGCACCCACAATCATGGCATGGGAGAATTCTCATGCTGACCTTGTTGTCATTCCAGGCAGACCTGGAAGCCTGTTTATTTTCCCAGGACTGCAACAGAGGTGGGGTGTTGCATCCACTCCCAGCGATGGATTTGTTGAATTACAATAATGTGCCTTTCCGCCAGCTGAATCATCACCCAAGCAATGTCTGATAACAGACAAATGTGCAGGAAATGGCTTGGTTTGCAAAGAAAGGCTACTTGAGCAAGGTCAAAGGTATCCTGGCTTTTACAAAATAACTTTGACTTCCCCAGTTACTTCTTTCCAGGTTCTCTGCTGCAAAGAATGGAATAGAATGGAAGAATAGAATAGAATAGGATAGGGTAGGATAGGATAGGATAGGATAGGAATGGAATGGAATAGAATAGAATAGAATAGAATAGAATAGAATAGAATAGAATAGAATAGGAATAGGAATAGGAATAGGAATAGGAATAGGAATAGGAATAGAATAGAATAGAATAGAATAGATCAGATCTGGAAGGGACCTTGGAGGTCTTCTAGTCCAGTCATTATACCATCTCAGACAAGTGATTGTCCAGTCTGCTCTTAAAAATCTCCAGTGATGGAACGCCCACGATTTCTGGAGGCAAGCTGTTCCACTGGTTAATTGTCCTCACTGTCAGGAAGTTTCTCCTTAATTCCAGGTTGCTTCTCTCTTTGGTCAGTTTCCAACCATTGTTTCTCGTCTTGCCCTCTGGTGCTTTGGAGAATAACGTGACCCCCCTCTTCTTTGTGGCAGCCCCTCAAATACTGGAACACTGTTATCACGTCTCCCCTGTTTCTTCTTTTTTTTTAGACTAGCCAAGCCCAAGTCCCGCAGCCGTTCTTCATATGTTTTAGTCTCCAGGCCTTTGATCGTTTTAGTTGCTCTTCTCCGAATTTTTTTTCCCAAACTCTCAACGTCGTTTTTTGTGATATGGTGACCAAAATTGGCTGCAGTCTTCCAGGCGTGGTCTTACTAGGGTTTCATAAAACGGTACTAATACTTCACGTGATCTTGATTCTATGCCTCTATTTATACAACCCAGGATTGTATTAGCTTTTTTGGTTGCTGCTGCACACTGCTGGCTCGTAGTTAAGCGATTGTCTGCTAGGACTCCAAGGTCCCTCTCACAGTTAGCCTCTGGTTCCTGCAGGAAAACGAGCTGCAAAAACAATTGGTTCCTACTCAATTAAGGTGGAATAATGAACAATTACTAAAATAATGATTTGTCTGCATAATTACTAGAATAATGATGTGTCAGGAATAATGCATAATCACTGGGAAAATTCTGTGTCAGTAATATGT
>NW_015387582.1:126006-139936 GCF_001527695.2 Protobothrops mucrosquamatus
ACTAGAATAATGATGTGTCAGGAATAATGCATAATCACTGGGAAAATTCTGTGTCAGTAATATGTGACTAACCTAATGCGCATTGCACATGGATACAATGTATGTAGCAAACCCTCCATTGTATACCCGTGAGAAACGAACCTAATGTATTACAATGTGTATTTCAATGTGTAGTTCTTTGTTCCTGAAAGAAGGATAGCATAAAACTGAAGTCTGATCCCGCCCTCAGGGTTCAGAATTGCTTGTCTCTAATGCTTCTGAACCTGCGCAATAAATCTCTCTGCTAAAAACCCTCTGGAATTCGTAAAAGTCCTTTCGTTTTCCACAAGACAATAAAAACCTCACAAACTTCATTCCTTCTCTTTTTTCATTCCTGGCAGAACTGTTTCTTTCCTAGCAGGCGAGGGCCGTGGTGGACTGCCATGTTTTGCATTGTTTCTCCTCTTCTTCCTCCTCTCCTCATCTTATCCCCTTTCCCCCTCTTTCCCTCTAGGAACCAAGAACGTAATTGAGGCCTGTGTCGCACAAGGAGTCCAGTATCTGATTTACACCAGTAGCATGGAGGTCGTAGGACCTAACACAAAAGGCCACCATTTCTACAGGTATGAGCTACTTTTTTTAAAAAATAAATAAATAACAAATAAATAATGTCGCGCTCCATGAGGCGAAGAAAACCGGTGAGTTTTTCTACAATTTCTGCTGAATTTCCCTTGGGTTGGACTGGAAGACGACCGAGGCCTTTTTCAACCCTATTATTTTATGTTCTAATTTGGTCAGCTTTGGAGTTTCTTATTCTTTTGAGCCTTCTCCTACTGTTTTAGCTATAGAAGGGCCTAAACATGCATATTTTCTAAATAGAAGCGAACACCTAAAGAGTTAACTGAGTTTCAATGCTGGCTCTGAATATCAGGGAGTTCCCCTGATTTAGGCCAGACCCGAATGTTTTGGCCCTGCTCAAGGGTTTCCCCCGGGTTCTCCTAGCAACGCCATGACAACAGGGATATAGTTACTAACAGTCACCATGGAGACAGACGGGGAAGGAGCCTTAAAGGCACAGCGCTCTCTAGGGGTGTGGGCCAAGCTGTTGGTTCTGTCCTCCCTTTTAAAAAGTAGGAAAAGTTGACTGTTGTTCGTGTTTAGAAGCTTAGTCACCCCAAGGCTCGCAAATTTGAAAAATTTTCACCGCAGGGTACAAGTGATCCTCAACTTACAACCATTTATTCGGTCACCATTCAGTTACAATGGCACTGAAAAGAGTGACTTAGGACCGTTTTTCATGCTTAATACCCGTTGCAGCATCCCCATGGTCACGTGATCAAAATTTGGACCACGTGGCAACTGGTTCAAATGTATGACTCGGGTGATTTACCTTTTGCGACATTCTGATAACCAAAGCCAATGGGGAATCCAGATTCACTTTACAACCAGGTTACTAACAGCTGCAGGGATTCACCTAACAGTTGTGGCAAGAAAGGTCACTTAACAGCTGTCTCGCTTAGGAACAGAAATTTTGGGTTCAACCGTGATTGTAAGTCAAGGACTACCTGTATCCTTGTACCTTTAATGGCTGCATATAGGAAAAACCTATTATTATTATTATTATGGATCATCGCACAGTCAGCCAGATGTTCAGACTGGATTTGGCATTTTGTCTACCTATCGAGTCCTTTCCCAGGACCTGGGATAGGCAGATGTGGATGTTTGATGGTATTACAGATATCGTCGCAGGATGGAAGCAGTTCCTAGTAAGGCCGCCTTTTGCAATTGACTAATAGCGAATTTGTCAATGCCGATGGTGTTCAAGTGGTGCTCCAGTTGTTTTGGGATTGCACTCAAGGCGCCTACTACTATTGGTATTATTATTATTATTATTATTAATATTGATAATAAAAAGTTGGAAGGGACCTTGGAGGCCATCTAGTCCAACCCCTTGCTCAGGCAGGAAACCCTATACCATTTCAGACAAATGGCTGTCCAGTCTCTTCTTGAAAACTTCCAGTGTTGGAGCATTCACAGCTTCTGGAGGCAGGTTGTTCCATTGATTAATTGTTCTAAGTTGCTTCTCTCTTTGGTTAGTTTCCCTCCGTTGCTTCTTCTTCTGCCTTCAGGTGCTTTGGAGAATAGCTTGACTCCCTCTTCTTTGTGGCAGCCCCTGAGATATTGGAACACTGCTATCATGTCCCCCCTCGTCCTTCATGAAACTAGACATACCCAATTCCAGCAACTGTTCCTTATATGTTTTAGCCTCCAGTCCCCTAATCATCTTTGTTGCTCTTCTCTGTACTCTTTCTAGAGTCTCAACATCTTTTAGAAACAACCCTTTCCATCATGGGGGAGTCAAGTAACAGATTCCCCCCCCCTTTCTTCTTCATATCATTTAAGGGTTTAGGAACTTTGTCCTCTTCTAAGTAATGCTGGAAGCAGCAACCACTATAGCAACTGCACTGGATTTAGCTGAACAGCGCTGAAGTGTATTTGAGATGCATAACCTTATTAACTGTAACCTTGTTAGTTGCTCTTGGTCCCACCTGTTGCAAGCACCGGATTTTGATTGTCTGTGATGCTTTCTTCCCTTGCTTCCAGGGGCAACGAGGACACGACATATGAGAGCGTCTACCACCATCCATACCCACTTAGCAAAGCCAAGGCTGAGCAGCTGGTCCTCGAAGCCAATGGGCTATTGGTAAGCTAGAACTTGAGAGAGGCGTTTGAATGTCTTCTGCAAAAGATTTAGGCCAGTGTTTCTCAACCTTGACAACTTTAAGATGTGTGGACTTCAACTCCCAGAATTCCCCAGCCAGGTGGAGTTGAAGTCCACACATCTTAAAGTTGTCAAGGTTGAGAAACACTGATTTAGGCAGCATGTGCTGGCTGTGGATTGATTTGTGCATTGCAGGTCAAATTATCTGCAGGGTACAGGGATGGGGAAGGCTACTTTTTATTATTATTATTATATTTGGATTTATATCCCGCCCTTCTCCTCGCGGACTCAGGGCGGCTTGAAGGAGCTATGCTTACTTATATAATTATTTATATAGTTTATTTATTTGGCCAAGTGTGCTTAGACAGACAAGCATTTGTCTCTGGTACAGAAGAACTTCAGTGTACTTGCAAAACAACACAATATAATAATAAATACTAAAGTGTGCAGCCAATAAAAAGGAGGAAGTAAAAAATAATAAAGGGGATAAACAATACAACTGCAGCCACACCCTGTGAGTTAATATACATACACATTAGGCCAGTGGTTCTCAACCTTTTTAATGCCGCGACCCCAACCGGTCGTAAGTTGAGGACTAAACCGGTCGTAAGTCGAGGACTAAACCGGTCGTAAGTCGAGGACTAAACCGGTCGTACGTCGAGGACTACCCAACCGGTCGTAAGTCGAGGACTTTCCCTGCCCGGGAGCACCGCGCATGCGTGGTTCCGCCCCCTGCGCCGGCCGAGGCATAGCTGGCAAGCGGCAGAGACGGAGCAGGCCGACCACCAGCTGGCCCAGCCCAAGGGAGGTAAGGCACCCGCCGGAAAAGGGGGGAAAAATGGCAGACAAAAAAAATGGCGGAAAGCCTTGCTTGGCGACCCCCGTGAAATGGTCGATCGACCCCAAATGGGGTCCCGACCCACAGGCTGAGAACCACTGCATTAGGCAAAACAACAACAACCACTTAGTACTGTATTTTGTCAGCTGCGAGAATTAGGTGTTCAGCAGAGTGAGGGCACAAGGGACAAGAGAAGAAACTGTCCCTGTGTCTAGTTGGCGTACAATGCTGTATAGTGCTGTTCACACTGCCTTCCCTGTGTTCTTTTCCCCCAGTCATTTTGTGGGGTTTGAACCCTGGACCTCCTGGGCCCAATGCTGGTGTCTTGATTAAGACAGCCAGTGATACATCACGGTGAGGAAAGGCCCAGGTCCTGAATGATGGACGTTCACTCAATATCCCTAGACCATGTATGATCTCAGCCCAGTCTAGCTCATTGAGTTGTTAGTGGAATCTGATTGGAGAAGCCCAGGTGTGGTCCACTTTCAGCTGTGAAAGTTCACAGGAGAAGTGACTTTGGGCCTAATGGTCCTCTCCATTGGCCTAAGCCAGGGGTAGGCAACCTTGGCTCTTTTATGACTCGTGGACTTCAACTCCCAGAATTCCTGAGCCAGCCATGCTGAGGAGAAATGGAGAGGTTTCCATGCTGAGCCATGCTGGCTCAGGAATTCTGGGAGTTGAAGTCCACGAGTCATAAAAGAGCCAAGGTTGCCTACTCCTGGCCTAACCTACCTCACATGCTTCTTGTTATGGGAAGCCAGGAGGAAGGATGGCTAGATCCCTTGCCTTAATCTCCAAGGAAACTTGGGATGAAAGTCCAGCAAACCCGAAACCTAAATAAAGACTCTGCCCCCAACTTCTAGCTTGTCTCGATGGTGGATGGTCCACCCACAACATGCTCATTGTGCCAATCAGCAACAGCAAATCTCTTCTTTTCCACAGATGGCCAACGGGAAGCAGCTAGTGACTTGTGCCCTTCGTCCGACGGGCATCTATGGGGAGAACCATCTGCTGATGAAGGATTTTTATGAGACAGGGCTGGTGACAAAGAAGTACATGATCCGGGCCGTCCCGGCCTCTGTCGAGCATGGCAGGGTCTATGTAGGTAAGTTGTGCGGGTGCCTGATGCATTCTTGACCCACCTTCTTTTATTTAGATTTTTTTTAACTCTTCTTGTGCATGTTCCTGTACATTTGTTGCTGTTAATTGCGAAGTCGTGTCCAACCCATCGCGACCCCATGGACAACGTTCCTCCAGGCCTTCCTGTCCTCTACCATTTTCTGGAGTCCATTTTAGCTGTTCCTGTACATATGTGCTTCTTTATATCAGGCTCCGAACTTCTTAAGAACTGTGGGGTCCTTGGTGATCGCTGAGCTTGGTTGTTTACTTGCAGACATTTCATTACCTGACTAGGTAATGTTGTCAGTGCCAGGGAAGGTGGAATTTGCTCCCTGTTTATATACAGTAGCTTTCCTTGCTTTTGTTGGTGGGGGTGTGGTTTTTTTTCCTTGACAGTTCCTTGATTAGGGTATTGTTTTCTACTTGATTGTTTATCTGGTGTCACACGTCCGCTAACACTGGCAGGGCAAACTCTTATAAATAAACAGGGAGCAAATCCCGCACTCCTTCTCAATGATGATATTACCTAGTCAGGTAACGAAATGTTTGCAAGCAAACAATAAGTTTATTGAGCCCCAAGGATCCCACAATTCAAACCCTGAGCTGCAGATGTTCTCTTTTATTGGGACTTTTTAAGAACCATCGCCCAGACTTCTGCTGTCAAGCACACTTCTGAATTACCATTCGGTAGCCAGAGCTTTTGGATATAACATTCAGACCCACGAAACAAGCCTGATGTGAAAATAATAATAATAATAATAATAATAATAATAATAATAATAATAATAATAATAATAATAATAATAATAATAATAATAATAATAATAATAATAATAATAATAATAATAAAGTTGGAAGGGACCTTGGAGGTCATCGAGTCCAACCCCCTGCTCAGGCAGGAAACATTCGGACAAATGGCTGTCCAGTCTCTTCTTAAAAACCTCCAGGGTTGGAGCGTTCACCGCTTCTGGAGGCAGGTTGTTCCACTGGTTAATTGTTCTAACTGTCAGGAAGTTTCTCCTTAGTTCTAGGTTGCTTCTCTCCTTGATTAGTTTCCATCCGTTGCTTCTTGTCCTGCCTTCAGGCGCCTTGGAGAATAGCTTGACTCCCTCTTCTTTGGGGCAGCCACTGAGATACTGGAACACTGCTATCATATCCCCCCTCGTCCTTCTCTTCATTAAACTAGACATACCCAATTCCAGCAACCGTTCCTTATATGTTTTAGCCTCCAGTCCCCTGATCATCTTGGTTGCTCTTCTCTGTACTCTTTCTGGAGTCTCAGCATCTTTTTTACATCGTGGTGACCAAAACTGGATGCAGTATTCCAAGTGTGGCCTTACCAAGGCGTTGTAAAGTGGTATTAACACTTCACGTGATCTTGATTCTATCCCTCTGTTAATGCAGCCTAGCACTGTGTTGGCTTTTTTGGCAGCTGCAGCACACTGCTGGCTCATATTTAAGTGATTGTCCACTAGGACTCCGAGATCCCTCTTACAGTTACTACTATTGAGCAAGGCACCCCCTATACTATACCTGTACATTTGGTTTTTCTTGCCGAAATGTAGAACCTTACTTTTTTCACCATTGAATTTCATTTTGTTATTAATTTGACATTGTTGTTCAGGGCTGGTTCTCAAAGTTTGGCGTACGCTGGGCCCTTAGAGAAAGAATGGATGTGTGCAAATTTTCCTCTCCCCATGAATAAAAATAATGTTTTCGTTGGGTTAGAGGAAAAACAAATACACCCCTTAGTATTTCTCACTGCATTTCTCAGACTTTCCAAGCCAGCAGCCTCCCTTCTTTTGCCCACACAAAAAAGGGAGCAAAGTTTGCAGTGAGTCTTGACATTGTTTGCATTTTGTCTGGGTAAGCCTGATCAGATTTCAACTTAGTGTGTAGCCCCCACAAGTTACTTACGACTCCCCCTCGGGGATTCGGACAGGCAAACGTGAAAACCCTGTCGTAAGAGATATTTCTTTTTTTAAGAAAACCACTTCTGTTTAGCTGCTGGATTTATTTGCTATGTCTATTGCAGTATAAGTGAGAGCAATGCCTAACTCCTTCCCAAAAATCCCCATTCCCACTAGGAGTTGGGAAATAACAAAATAGCAGGCGGAAGGGACCTTGGAGGTCTTCTAGTCCAACCCCTTGCTAAAACAGGAGACACTATATAATTTCAGACAAATGGCTGTCCAATCTCTTCTGGGAGCACCCACAACTTCTGGAAGCAACTCGTTTCACTGATTAATTGTTCGAATTTTCTCAAAAATAAACATGCTTGTGTACACACACACACACAAACACAATTTGATGTGTCTATTTCAGTGTCTTGTGTGACTGGATCTTGCGTTTGATTTTTAATTTATAGAATGTATGAAGCACTGTTTTTAAAAACACATTTGAGATCTTATTCCTACTGTGTTGGCTTGAGTAAACAATGCTGCGTTGTTGTGTCTCCATGTTATCCCTGTCTTTTCACAAAAGTGGTGTTGGTCCCTCCGTTGATTTTTATCTTTTTGGTCTCCCAACTTGCCCCTTCTGTAGGCAACGTGGCTTGGATGCATCTGCTGGTGGCTCGGAAGATCCAAGAGGACCCCTCAACCATCGGGGCCCAAGTTTATTATTGCTATGACGACTCTCCTTACAAGAGCTACGAGGACTTTAACATGGAGTTCTTGAAGCCGTGCGGCTTCCGCCTCTTGGGTTCCCGTCCCCTGGTGCCGTTCTTTCTCCTCCAGCTGATAGCTCTGGTCAATGTGATCCTGCAGCGACTCCTGAAGCCCTTCTTCGTGTACGCCCCCATCCTCAACACCTACACCCTGGTGATCGTCAGCACCACCTTCACCGTAAAGACTGACAAGGCCCTGAGCCACTTCGGATACACACCCCGTTTCACCTGGGAAGAGAGCCGGAATCGCACAATCAGGTGGCTGCAAGAGATCGCAGCAGAGAAGCAAGTGGAGAAGTAGGCCCAGAAGGACAGGACAACCTGAATGGAGAGATGCTCTAGAGCAGGGGTAGTCAACCTTGGTTCTTGTGGACTTCAACTCCCAGAAGAGCCAAGGTTGACTACCCCTGCTCTAGAGGAATGTCAATTGGGGACTGGAAAGCTCCTGGATTTCAGATGTGTCAGACTCGGGACATTTGCAATATCAAGCTATGGCCCTACGTTGACTGGCTTGAGGTTGTGATGTTAGCCATTTGTAAAAGATCTACCTTTTTGCCCTCAGATGACCTTTGGCAGCAGGCCTAAGCTTCACAGGAATGGGTGGACCCTCTATTTCCCATGTGGAAATAGTTTTAGATTTTGGCTGAGTGCATGGGTGCCTCTTTCTCAACTCAGCAAGGGCTTTTTTTTTCTCAGCCAAAGTCCCAAACTGTTCTCAAAATAACTTTTGAGATCTTCAGTGTTCCCATCATGTCACACTTCCCAACCTCTCCAGTTCAATTTCTTGCTTCTGTCCTAGTGTTTATCCATCTGCTTGTATGGTGTTAATTTAGCATGCTCCAAAGATTCTCCGGAAGGCAGCAAGATCCAATTCATCTTCTATCATTCCTTTGCTTTTGGAGATGGATTGTTGATCCGCTCCACATCACTACAGACCAGTTCCATATTTTTCTTCCTACCTCAATCACCTCTAAGTGCAATAAGGTTAGAGGTCCATGGTTTTTGATGCAATCTAACCAGTTACTAACTATCTGAGTAAGCAGGTAGACTCTTAAGTATGAAAGAAGATTAAGATGCTATCCTATGATTTTTCTAGCCACAATTGCCTTACAGGACTTGTGCAGTAGAAATATATGACTGGAAAGTCTCCTTGATGGCCAACGATTAAGTTAAACAAGCAAATAAATATATTTTATTCTCATCAGAACTGGAGTTGATTTTTATGATGTCTGGGAGAACTTTAAAAACTAAGGATATGGTGGATCAAGAGACAGAGCCTAAAGGGATATATCTGAGTGGGGACCTGCTGGAAGCAGGGGATGATGGGAATTAGTGGCCTCGAGTAGAATCTGTTGCTGTATAACCAATAGTATTATTTAGGGCCTTCACCTTGAGGTTTGTTTATTCTGTTGAAGATTGAGTGATGTGAAGGTTTTAACCATGTATATCATGGTTAAGGTTTTTTTTTAGCTTTGTTTCATAACAATGAATTTCTCTGTTTTTTGGCTTCTGTCTATAATGAAAGCTACATGTTTCATTTCCATGGGAATATCTATGGATGGGTAGTTCAAAAACAGCAAGGCAGCTGCAGTACTGTTCGTCTCTTCACTTTATACCTCTTCTAAGAGAGCCCTGGATGCAACCTGAAATTACCCCAAGTGCTGAACACAGGTGCTGCTCTCCACCATAGTCCCTTAAGAGCCATAGTTTGTTGTGTGCTATGGTTTGTTGATACTCTAGAAAGAGTGCAGAGAAGAGCAACAAAGATGATTAGGGGACTGGAGGCTAAAGCATATAAGGAAAGGCTGCTGGAATTGGGTATGTCTAGTTTAACGAAGAGAAGGACGAGGGGGGACATGATAATAGTGTTCCAATATCTCAGGGGCTGCCACAAAGAAGAAGGAGTCAAGCTATTCTCCAAAGCGCCTGAAGGCAGGACAAGAAGCAACGGATGGAAGCTAATCAAGGAGAGAAGCAACCTGTAATTAAGGAGAAACTTCCTGACAGTTAGAACAATTAACCAGTGGAACAACCTGCCTCCAGAAGCGGTGAATGCTCCAGCACTGGAAGTTTTTCAGAAGATACTGAACAGCCATTTGTCTGAAATGGTATAGGGTTTCCTGCCTGAGCAGGGGGTTGGACTAGATGACCTCCAAGATCCCTTCCAACTTTATTATTATTATTATTATTATTATTATTATTATTATTATTATTATTATTATTATTATTATTATTAAGCATAGTTTGCTAAACTATGGTTTGCTGACTGAATTAATAATAATAATGATAAAGTTGGAAGGGACCTTGGAGGTCATCTAGTCCAACCTCCTGCTCAGGCATGAAACCCTATACCATTTCAGACAAATGGCTGTCCACTCTCTTCTTAAAAACTTCCAGTATTGGCGCATTCACTGCTTCTGGAGGCAGGTTGTTCCAGTGGTTAATTGTTCTGTCAGGAAGTTTCTCCTTAGTTCTAGGTTGCTTCTCTCTTTGGTTAGTTTCCATCCGTTGCTTCTCATCCTGCCTTCAGGCGCCTTGGAGAATAGCTTGACTCCCTCTTCTTTAGGGCAACCCCTGAGATATTGGAAGACTGCTATCATGCCCCCCCCCGTCCTTCTCTTCATTAAACTAGACATACCCAATTCCAGCAACCGTTCCTTATATGCTTTAGCCTCCAGTCCCCTAATCATCTTTGTTCCACATATGTCAGTTGCATTTGCTACTTAAGGAGCCTCAGTAAAGCACAAGGACTCCACAGAATGACTTAGCTGAGTATTTATCCTAGCCATTATATAAATACAGCCTCCAGATTGTAACTACATCCCCTAATTTCCTCCTCCTTTTAAAGCAAGTTGCCGGACACAAAGTTCTAGAGCACCCCTGAGATATTGGAACACTGATAGCAGTGTTCCAATATCTCAGGGGTTGTCATAAAGAAGAGGGAGTCAAGCTATTTTCCAAAGCGCCTTGAGGCAGGACGAGAAGCAACGGGTGGAAACTAATCAAGGAGAGAAGCAACCTAGAACTAAGGAGAAACTTCCTGACAGTGAGAACAATTAACCAGTGGAACAACCTGCCTCCAAAAGCGGTGGATGCACCAACACTGGAAGTTTTTAAGAAGAAACTGGACAGCCATTTGTCCAAAATGGTATAGGGTTTCCTGCCTGAGCAGGGGGTTGGACTAGATGACCTCCAAGGTCCCTTCCAACTTTATTATTATTATTATTATTATTATTATTATTATTATTATTATTATTATTATTAAGGGTGACTTGTCCCTCTCTTCAGCTCTCATCAAGTTTTTCTCCCTGCATGAAAAAAAAGCACTCTTAAAAAAAAGCACTTTTTTTTTTAGTTTATGTTGTTTGAAAGCCACAAGGCCAATTGACCTTTGTTCTGTAGTTCAGAAGCTTTTTTTGGTTCGGGCAATTTCATCTGAGGGATCCTTGGTGCTTGTTTTCTTGCAGATGTTTCATTACCCTCACTAAGTAACATCATCAGTGCTAGTAAGGAGTGGGGATTGTTATCAGTTTATATTCTGGCGTCTTGGGTGGCTGGGTGGTCTTAAGGATTCTTTGATTGGGGCTGTTTACTAATGGCTCTTCTTGACTGGAGTATTGCTTACTTGACTGTTGGCCTGAAGCTGACCTTGGATGAATCTATGCCTGATTTCATCTGAAATTTCATCAGAGTTGGAAGAAAAACGGAGTGGAGTCACCGTCATGTTCTCTGAATGAGCCCAGGAGACCCGAGCCTGTTGGAGCTTTCTTAATGGCACACCTACTCTCCTCACTTTGGCAACGAAGCACATGGAACAGCGCCATTTTAATCTTGGGCGAGGTTAATCTCCAGGCTCCTCATCTTAATCAAGGATTCTGGGCAGCTTAGAATTCAAATTTCATGCCTGCCTGTTACTTTGTCCTCTTGATCTTTCCCAGTATACGCCTACCAAGTCCCCTTTCAGTCCAGCCCCTACTGAGCTCCTGGATGTATATGTGCCCTTCTAGACTTCAACTGGGCACTAAAGTGAGAAGTTCCTTCTAACCTCCAAGAACCAGACAGGCCCAAGACCTAAAGGAACTTCCATCTTTTGACACGTTTGGCCAAAGCAACTTCATTTGAACTTTTCCTGAATTTGGGATGATGGTCAGCAACTTGCCATCAGGGATAGTTTAACAAAACAGGTGAGTGGAAGGTGAAAAGAAAACAACTTTATCACTCTTTGGAAAAAGGGAAAACTGTGTCCAAAGCTGAGCAGATGCTAAAGTCATTTACTGATATGTGGAATAGGGAACTAATTCAGGTCAGATCAAATCAGAAAGGGCCCAGCTGACAGCAATGAAGGTAGCAAGCCACATTTGACTCAACAACGTAGATCAGGGGTGTCAAACTCAATTTCATTGAGGGCCGCATCAGCATTGCGGTTGCCCTCTGGTGTGTGTGTGTGGCCAGAGTGGGTGTGGCCTACTGGGTGGGTGTGGCCTACTGGGTGGGCATGGCCAGCTCTACATCGTTCGCGTCAAGGGTGCCTGTGGGGGCCTGGGCAGGAGTAGGACAGATCTGAGGGTCTCTGGCAGAAGGGGGTGGGACCAGGGCATATGCCAAGGCATGGTCCACTGGAGGAAACTCACTGCCTGCTGAAGCCTGTCTGCCGGAGCCCATCAAGCCGGATATGTGAAGTAGGCAAGGGCCATTTGCTGGCCACTTCCAGGCGATGGTGCATTTCTTCATTCCTCACAAAGGGTGACCCCTCCCCAGCATGCACCCAGGGGGCAGGGCCGACGCGGCAGGGGCTGGTTCCTCGCTGTTTGCAGACGGCCTTGTGGAGCTAAGACTGAATGCATTTCAGCATAGATGGCCACCACAAAATTGTACATTGGCTCCCTGCCTGGGCCAGGACCAAGGCAGTGGGGGCCGTTCCCTCACTGTTTCCAGGATGGCTTCACGGGTCACATGAAACCACTTCGCGGGCCTCATCCGGCCCCCGGGCCTTGTGTTTGACATGTCTGACGTAGATCAACCAAGATGTTACAGGTCACAATGAAATTCTGATGGGCACTGTTGTCAAAGGAAGAAAAACAGCTGTGCAGGTCTCTGGTTTAAGATCTCATTGCTTAGGATGTAGCAGCTCTTCAGAACCCAGGCTAGGTATAGCCAGCCGAGCTGTGGGATATTTATTTAGCATATGGCATGTTATACATGGAGCTGCAGTATATATTGACATTTCCCCTAGATTAAAAAAAACCCCAATAAAATATGAATGTTAAAAAGATCTATATTCAGCTACCAATGTCTACCATCTAACCCAGGGGTAGTCAACCTTGGCTCTTTTATGACTCGTGGACTTCAATTCCCAGAATTCCTGAGCCAGCACAGCTCGCTCAGGAATTCTGGGAGTTGAAGTCCACGAGTCACAAAAGAGCCAAGGTTGACTACCCCTGACTAACCATTAAAGCACAGCATCATTTAAGATGAAAAAAATCAGATACTGGATCGGTATATATCCTCAGCGTACAACCGGTCACGATGTGATCTACAGTTTGATGCTGGATCCCAATCACACTGAGGGGAGGATACTATGTCCCATTTATACGGAGACTCCCGGCAGACGCTGTGTGAGGTGCAAATCCTAATCAGGGCTGTCCCTGGCTGACACGGCAGTTCAAAGCCTGACACTTATTTTGGGGGTCATTTATATGTCTTCCTATGACTGGGCATTCAGCGACCCATTTAACTCTCCATTGGGAATCAGTGTTAAAACTGTTGAGCAAATGCCAATGGGGGCTTGCTAGATTTGAGCCTTCCGACTGATAAATGAGGAAGATTGGCATGTACCGGTCGGAGTGATAGTAGCTGTGGAGTAGTAGGTGAGAATGCTTCCTTGATTTTTGTTTTAAATGAGCTTTGAATCTATAGAGTTTTATCGCCGCTCCAGCCCAATGGTTTGTGCTGTCCCAGGCATAAGTTGAGGCTATTTTTCTGGCTGACACCACTCCCATCCTGACAAGATACAAGCCGCCAACCTAGTTGTAAAGGGGTGGGGGGGGAAAGGCCATCTCCCTGGAGCTGCATTCCTGTGCAACAACAAGCAAAAGAGATCGAGTCATATATTCTCCAGTTCCGTGCCAGCTGACTCAGACGAGCTGAGTTTTGAAACCCTTAAAAACTTCCAGTTGCTAGGAACAATCTGACAGTTAGAACAATTAATCAGTGGAACAACCTGCCTCCAGAAGCTGTGAATGCTCCAACGCTGGAAGTTTTTCAGAAGAGACTGGACAGCCATTTGTCTGAAATGGTCTAGGGTTTCCTGCCTGAGCAGGGGGTTGGACTAGATGACCTCCAAGGTCCCTTCCAACTTTATTATTATTATTATTATTATGGATCATCGCACAGTCAGCCAGATGTAAAGAAGCTGAAGAAACAGTGGACCACCTGGTAAGCTGCTGCAAGAAGATCGCACAGACTGACTACAAGCAGCGGCATGACAAAGTAGCAACAATGGTGCATTGGAAGATCTGCAAGAAATATCATTTGCCTGTAAGCAAAAACTGGTGGGATCATAAAATAGAGAAAGTCATAGAAAATGATAAAATTAAACTGCTCT
>NW_015387582.1:140785-144107 GCF_001527695.2 Protobothrops mucrosquamatus
CGGCTTTTATCGGGGTTTATTTTCTGTATTTTTGTATTTTGTAATTTTTTGTATTTTGTGTTTATTATTTGTTTTTAATATGCTGTGAACCGCCCTGAGTCCTATGGGAGAAGGGCGGTATACAAATTAAAATAATAATAATAATAATAATAATAATAATAATAATAATAATAATAATAATAATAATAATAATAATAATAATAAAGTTGTTATTATTATTATTATTATTATTATTATTATTATTATTATTATTATTATTATTATTATTTGTGCTTAAGGATGATTGATCGGTGACAAAGTTTGGGACTGAAACTAGGCTGATAATCTGCCAAGAACCTGTAGACGAAGTGAAGAGACGTTTTGAGAAGCTGAGGTTTCAGTTAAAAAAAAAAATATCCTGAGTTCTTGGAGTTGTGGGTGAATAGAAATAGAAACAGAAATAATAGAAATAGAAATAGAATAATACTTTATTGGCCAAATGTGATTGGACACACAAGGAATTTGTCTCTGGTGAATAAGCTCTCAGTATACATACAAACAACAAGGTAATCAGTGTACGTGGCAAACATGCAAACATATACATAATGGAGCCTTTGTTAATATATCCCTAAATGTCGAAAACACTTTACAGACACTGACATATGTCTGTAACCTCAAGAGGTCAAACTTTAGAGCAGTTTTTCTTAACCTCAGGGACCTAAGATGTGTGGACTTCAGCACCTGAAGGCAGAACTAAAAGCCATGGATGAAAACTAATCAAGGAGAGACCCAACCTAGAACTAAGGAGACATTTCCTGACAGTGAGAACAATTAATCAGTGGAACAGCTTGCCTCCAGAAGTTGTGGGTGCTCCAACAATGGAGGCTTTTAAGAAGGGAGTGGACAACCATTTGACTAAAATTAAGGTGACCAACTTTTTTACAATGAAAAGGAGGACACAAATAAATTGAAGAAAAAAATATCGTAAAAGCTGGCCCGGCCCATGGAAGGTCAACCGCCCGCCGCGCCCCCACCCACAGCCGCCCCACCAGCACCGCTGCCCTGCTGTGTACAGTGGGCCCTGCGGCTCCCAAAGCACCAGCCGTGCCGGCCCTGGTCCCAGGGGGCAGCCCGCCGTTGACACACCCCACCTGCAGCCGCCCCACCAACACCACCGCCCACCCTGCGCAGCCCCGTGTAGAGAGGGCTCCGCAGCTCCCACAGCACGGGGGAGCAGCCGGCTGCTGCCGCCCCTCACACCCCTGCCCACAGCATCCCCGCCGTCCCTGCCTCTTGCGCCCGCAGCCATTATTGCCCGAGCAGAGCCGATGATCAAGAGAAACTTACCGCTCTAGTCTCCTCCAGGTATCTTCGGAACTAACTAGGAGATGGTGTAGTTGGGTAGCAGACAGGGGTACAAAGTTCCTATCAATTCACCAACACTGCAGACAACTTGCATGTGCAAAGTTTGCCAGCCGGGTGTTTTGGCGCGCTCAGCAGCAATTCCTATTGGCTTTCGAAAGCCAATAGGGGGAGTAGCACAGCTCATGCAAAAGTTGAAAAAAAAAACCATCAAAAAAAGGTGCCAGAATGCCGTTCTGAGCATTCTATGAGAGAAAAAAGCCCCTGCAGATTAATCTTCAAATATCGAAAAGGAGGACATGTAGGAGGACACTTTTCGAGGGAGGACAGAACTCACAAAAGGAGGAGAGGACGGTTGGTCACCTTACTGAAATGGATAAGGGTTTCCTGCTTGAACAGGTAGTTGGCCTAGAAGACCTCAAGGCCCCTTCCAACTTTATTATTCTGTTATTCTGTTACTCTGGGTCAATCTCTGTTTATCCTGCCCTGGCTATCTCACATATACATTACGCTACCTTGAACTTGTAAATAAAAAGGGAGATAAAAATCAAAAGCACCAATGAATCCCTACATCACTGCTAGTTGCAAAAGAAGCAAACAAGCATTCTAACATTCGGTCAAGCTTCAGATCTCAAGGGTGGCTGTGGCCTTGGTCTCTCTTTGCCCTGTGAGTCAAGAGTGGGGAGTATTCCAAAATAAAAAAATATATCTGACCACAAACAATACAGAATTTAGGGGCAGTTCCTGAAATAGCTGCCAAAAGAGTGATCTGCCTGTCAGGGCAGTTCTAGGAATAATAATTTTGTAAGATTTAGGAGAAAGAAAAAGGGTTAGCAGAGGTCAAAAAAACCTCCCAAGTCAAAATCTCAGAATTTGCTGGGTTTAAATAAACTCTGTGTTTGTTTACCAGTTGCCCTAACCCATTATTTGTGCTGAGTTTCCATAAACCAGGACGGAACCACATCTGCTATGTTCAAATGTGATGGGTTGGAGTGAATATTTGCACACCACCTCAAATTAAAGGGAAGTTTGCATTAATATAGATGTGGGAAGCCATCAAAGTCAACCATGTTCTTCATGCAGGAATCTGAATTAAAGCATCTCCCACAGGTGGTTTTCCAGCCTCTGCTCGGACAAACCTTACCATTAAAAAATATCTTATTTTAAAAAAAGAATAAAAAACATGGTTCCAAGCATTCAGTTCGAATTTGCTTCCTGCAATTTATATCTGTTATTCTGAACCTTGCAGTCTGGAAAGAGAGAAAATGGATTTTGCTCTTCTGTGGAACTTCCTCCAAGTATTTGGAATGTGCTATCCAACTGCCCTTGGTGTATTTTTTACAAGGCTCAGCATTTTCCAGTTTCCTGTAACATTTTTTAGACTCCTATTTTTATTTATTTATTTATTTATTTATTTATTTATTTATTTATTTATTTATTTATTTATTTATTAATTATTATTATTATTATTATTATTATTATTATTATTATTATTATTATTATTATTATTATTATAAGTTGGAAAGGACCTTGGAGGTCATCTAGTCCAACCCCCTGCTCAGGCAGGAAATCCTATACCATTTCAGACAAATGGCTGTCCAGTCTCTTCTTAAAAACTTCCAGTGTTGGAGCATTCACCACTTCTGGAGGCAGGGTGTTCCACTGGTTAATTGTTCTCACTGTCAGAAAGTTTCTCCTTAGTTCTAGGTTGCTTCTCTCCTTGATCAGTTTCCATCCGTTGCTTCTTGTCCTGCCTTCAGGCGCTTTGGAGAATAGCTTGACTCCCTCTTCTTTGTGGCAGCCCCTGAGATATTGGAACACTGCTATCATGTCCCCCCCTCGTCCTTCTCTTCGTTAAACTAGACATACCCAATTCCAGCAACCGTTCCTTATATGTTTTAGCCTCCAGTCCCCTAATCATCTTTGTTGCTCTTCTCTGTACTCTTTCTAGAGTCTCAGCATCTTTTTTACATCGTGGTGA
>NW_015387582.1:144618-147419 GCF_001527695.2 Protobothrops mucrosquamatus
TCCCTCTTCTTTGTGGCAGCCCCTGAGATATTGGAACACTGCTATCATGTCCCCCCCTCGTCCTTCTCTTCGTTAAACTAGACATACCCAATTCCAGCAACCGTTCCTTATATGTTTTAGCCTCCAGTCCCCTAATCATCTTTGTTGCTCTTCTCTGTACTCTTTCTAGAGTCTCAGCATCTTTTTTACATCGTGGTGACCAAAACTGGATGCAGTATTCGAAGTGCGGCCTTACCAAGGCATTGTAAAGTGGTATTAATACTTCACGTGATCTTGATTCTATCCCTCTGTTAATGCAGCCCAGCACTGTGTTGGCCTTTTTGGCAGCTGCAGCACACTGCTGGCTCATATTTAAATGATTGTCCACTAGGACTCCGAGATCCCTCTCACAGTTACTACTGTTGAGCAAGGTACCCCCTATATTATACCTGTACATTTGGTTTATATCTTCTCCTGGATTCGTATCTTCCAAATTCCACGGAGAAGAGGAAAAGGTACATACATTTGACTAAATGCATGGCAGGATGCCTGCGAATAGCGCAGACCTTGTGATTGTTCCATAAAGTGATAATCCAACTTGATTTCCAAGCTCACAAGCTAATTTTTACATTTTGTTTTCCAAGCCGGCAAGGAAAAAAAAAAGAAATTCTTATGGCAGATGTTTTTCAGATGCCAGAAAGGAAGTCCGTGACAATGGTTTTCTCTGATACCCTAAATCCTGTTGTATTTTCCATTTTGATTTTTTTTCTTCTTCTTCTTTCATCTGTAGCACAAACATCCTGTTTTCTAGGACGTTGCCCGTTTCCCTCACTTCAGGGCACTGCGGCGAGATCCAACTCTATCAGCTGGTGAAGGGAAGTAGCTGATTTGGCAGCCAGTATTATTTGAGTTATTCCAATATACTGTACCGGATTTCTTTTTTTCCCCTTCTGGAAAAGATATTTCTGGGAGTTTTCTCCTTTCAAACAATCTGGGGGCTATTTCACAAACAGGAAGGCCCTTGTATCGTTCTCTGGTTATATAATAACTCATCTAGTTCTGAATCGGAAGGATGTCCAAGGCTGGCCAGTTGGATGAGGCCACACCATTGACCAGTCCCAGCTGTGTTTTAGTAGTACTTGACGTTCTCTTCTGGCTGCTCTTTCTTGCTCTATTCTGGAAAGAGTGCAGAAAAGAGCAATGAAGATGATTAAGGCAGGGCTTTTCAACCTTTTCACCCATTGTACCACTTTTAGGATATGGCAACATCCCAGTACCACCATTCGCCTAGCAAGGTGTCAAAAACTGGATGACCAAAAAAAAAAAAAAAGGAAAAAAGTGATAAAGTACAGGTAGTCCTCGACTTACAACAGTTTGCTTAGTGACTGTTTGAAGTTACAATAGCACTGAAAAAAGTGCCCCCAAGCCACAGCCGAGCAAGACACCTGCCTGCCCACCTGGCAGCGCTCTTTCTCCTGTCTGAGGTTTTCATTGTTGTGAGCATTTCTGTTGAGGATTGGAAGCGGGGGTGGGGTGGGGGGGTGTTTGGTTTTTATTCCCCCCGTCTGCTGGGTGGTTGCAGCAGGTTTTGGTCACTTCACATGACCCTGGGACACTGTGACCGTCATAAATATGAATCAGTTGCCAAGCATCTGAATGTAAATCACAAGACCCTGGAGAGGCTGCAACATTCCAGCTGATCAGCGCTTCTTCTGGGCTCAGCAGAAGCACCAGAATCAGTGCTGCTTTCCAGCTGATCAGTGCTTCTTCAGGGCTCAGCAGAAGCGCCAGGATCAGTGCCGAGCTCCAGCTGGAGCCTGGCGCTGATCCTGGCACTTCCACTGAGCCCTGACAGCCCCGATCAGCTGGAAAGCGGCACTGATTCTGGCGTTTCCGCTGAGCCCTGACAGCCCTGCAGTCCCAGCCATCTCTCGCTCAGGCTTGTGCGGTGCTGCCACCGGTTCAGCTCATTCCCCTTCCCCGCTACCACTTTTTTAGGAGGGTCACGTACCACCTGCCAGGTGCCGATGTACCACAGGTGGTACCCGTACCACTGGTTGAAAAGCCCTGTCCTAGTAGACCACCATTTAAGTATGAGCCAGCAGTGTGCTGCAGCTGGCAAAAAAGCTAATGCAGTCCTAGGTTGCATCAACAATTTCAAAATCATGTGAAGTGATAGTTCTGCTTTATACTGCATTGATGACACCAGAAAGGTCCAGTACTTGAGGGGCTATCACAAAGAAGAGGGGGTGGACATATTGTCCAAAGCAGGAGGGAAGCAACAGGTAGAAGATGATTAAAGAGAGAGCCAACCGAGAGCTAAGGAGAAATTTCCTGACAGAACAATTAATCAGTCGGACAGCTTGCCTCCAGAAGTTGTGGGTGCTCCACCACTGGAGATTTTCAAGAAAAGACTGGACAGGCATTTGTCCAGAATGGTATGGGGTCTCCTCCATGAGCAACGGCCTAGACTAGAAGACCTCCAAGGTCCCTTCCAACTCTATGATTCTACATAATATGGGAGCCTCTGGATGACCTGTTCAGAGAATCTATTTTCCTGGAACCTTGGGGAAAAATATCCCAGGATATTGGCAAGGCCATTGTGATGTATAGTTTCCCCATTTTATTTGCAGCTGGTGATTTGGGGATGACATGTCTCGGTCCACTCAACAGAGAGGAACAATCATGTCCTGACAGCTACAGTGTTGGCTTGACATCCAAGGCAAACAAATGTCAAGTGGACTGCCAGTAAGGCGTAACCCAATAAATGAGAGTCACCTTTGGCCGGCAATCAAGGAAGATGTCTCAACGGTGAAATGTTA
>NW_015387582.1:150008-152368 GCF_001527695.2 Protobothrops mucrosquamatus
ACTGTCAGGAAGTTTCTCCTTAGTTCTAGGTTGCTTCTCTCCTTGATTAGTTTCCATCTGTTGCTTCTTGTCCTGCCTTCAGGCGCTTTGGAGAATAGCTTGACTCCCTCTTCTTTGTGGCAGCCCCTGAGATATTGGAACACTGCTATCATGTCCCCCCTCGTCCTTCTCTTCGTTAAACTAGACATACCCAATTCCATCAACCTTTCCTTATATGTTTTAGCCTCCAGACATACAATATACCTGCTCTTATTTTTGTACTTAAGTTCCTATTTCATGCTCTTTTTTCCTTTTACATAGTCCTCACTTTATGACCACTCATTTAATGACGGTTCAAAATTACGGTGGCCTTGGAAAAAATGACTCACAACCTGTACTTGCATTTACAGCTTTTGCATCCACGGTCACATAATTGTATTTTGGACCCTTGGCAACAGGCTTGCATTTACCGCAGGTTGCAGTGTTTTGTTGTCACGTGTTCGTGATTTAAGACCTTTTTTTTTTTTGATAATTTCTGGCCACAAACACCAATTGGGAAAGCTGGATTCACTTAACAACCATGTGAGTCATTTAATGATTACTGTAAAAATTATCATAAAATCAGGTCTGACTTATGACGAAAATTGTGGCTTGAAGTTGAGCACTGCCTGTAATCCTCTTACCTTCCAACTTGCAGACTCCCATCTATCCTGGCCGTTTCTAGACGGACCCATAAAGTTTTATTGCCAAGGCTTTAGTCAATTAATGCTTTTCACAGATAGTTAAGATATAATAATAATAATAATAATAATAATAATAATGATGATGATGATGATGATGATGATGATGATGATGATGATGATGATGATGATAATAATAATAATAATAATAATAATAATAATAATAATAATAATAATAATAATAATAATAATAATAATAAAGTTGGAAGGGACCTTGGAGGTCATCTAGTCCAACCCCCTGCTCAGGCAGGAAACCCTATACCATTTTGGACAAATGGCTGTCCAGTTTCTTCCTAAAAACTTCCAGTGTTGGTGCATCCACCGCTTCTGGAGGCAGGTTGTTCCACTGGTTAATTGTTCTGTCAGGAAGTTTCTCCTTAGTTCTAGGTTGCTTCTCTCCTTGATCAGTTTCCACCCGTTGCTTCTTGTCCTGCCTTCAGGCGCTTTGGAGAATAGCTTGACTCCCTCTTCTCTGTGGCAGCCCCTGAGATATTGGAACACTGCTATCATGTCCCCCCTCGTCCTTCTCTTCATTAAACTAGACATACCCAATTCCTGCAGCCGTTCCTTATATGTTTTAGCCTCCAGTCCCCTAATCATCTTTGTTGCTCTTCTCTGTACTCTTTCTAGAGTCTCAGCATCTTTTTTTACATCGTGGTGACCAAAATTGGATGCAGTATTCCAAGTGTGGCCTTACCAAGCCATTTTAATGTGGTATTAACACTTCACGTGATCTTGATTCTATTCCTCTGTTAATGCAGCCTAGCACTGTGTTGGCTTTTTTGGCAGCTGCAGCACACTGCTGGCTCATATTTAAATGATATAAATTGCAATCCCTTGCAGAACAGTCCTTATGGCTATTCTGCAAGGGAACCTGAAGCTGATCTTATCTCAAAAGGAAGTGGACTTAAGAAATCACTTTCTGGATGGCAACAAAACGGGCCGTACATATTTTCAACATGGCCCCTCATTGCTGTAGACTCCTGCTTCTTTTTTCCCCCATTTTAGTTTATTATTTTATTCAGAAAGTTAAAATACAAATCTCCCCCCAAAAAAAACCCTCCCAAAAAATTATCAACAAAAAAGAAGCAAAACAAGACAAAACATTAAAAATGTGCATTAAAAAGGACAAAGGGGGGGAAAAACACATATACATAAAGCACTGTGAAGTAGTCTATAAGTCTAAGGCAGACATGTCGAACACAAAGTCCGGGGGCCAGATGCGGCCCACGAAGTGGTTTCATGTGGCCCACGAAGCCATCCTGGAAATAGTGAGGGAACGGTCCCCGCTGCCTGGGCCCTGGCCCAGGCCGGCCGGGAGCCAATGTACAATTTTGTGGTGGCCATCTAAGCTGAAACGCATTCAGTCTTAGCTCCACAAGGCCGTCTGGAAACAGTGAGGAACCAGCCCCTGCTGTGTTGGCCCCGCCCCCTGGGTGCATGCTGGGGAGGGGTCACCCTTTGTGAGGAATGAAGAAATGCACCATGCCTTGGCGCTTGCCCTGGTCCCACCCCCTTCTGCCAGAGACCCTCAGATCTGTCCCACTCCTGCCCAGGCCCCCACAGGCACCCTTGACGCGAACGATGTAGAGCTGGCCATGCCCACCCAGTAGGCCACACCCACTCCATCCATGCCCACCC
>NW_015387583.1:0-6575 GCF_001527695.2 Protobothrops mucrosquamatus
TAATTTGTGCTCTAGGCTCTTTCAGATGCCCTAATCTCACTTCAAATGGTCTATCCTCGTCGGAACCTTTCAGCTGATCAGTGGAGAAATGCCCAGCTCTTGAGCCTCATCAGTGCTCCCAGCACAATGCTTAATCCTGCACAGTCAGACACAGTAGGTCACTCTTCGATTGATCTGCATTATACTTATGCCTTGAAACTAGAATTAATTAATTAAATTAATATAGTTATTTGTTTGGATATAAGATGTTATCCACCAACCTCTGTTATCCTTTGAATTCAGCTTTTTTTGTTGAGTTCATGTATTATGCCTAAATGTAGGTTAACATAAATTAATTGAGCTATTTGCATAACATCTTCTATCCAAACAAATAACTATATTAATTTAATAAGTCATGCTTCTATGGCAGGGGAGCATTCAGCCATGAGGCTGTTTAGTCCCCGGAAAACCCTCCCTTCTCCTTTTAACTAACTTTAATCTCTTGTCTCCTGTTAACATTTTTAACGTTTCTGTTTACTCTTTTGTATTTTAACATTTTATTGTACAGTGCCCAGAGTCCCTCATTGAGGGAGATGGGCAATAGAGAAATGGGATGGATGGATGGATGGACTTAAAAGCTTAAAATACTGGCTGAGATAGTGGCATGCTAAATCATAAACTATGCATTACTCTTTTAACTTATGGTTAAAAGATGCGGGATCTTATATTAACCCAGTTAATATAGTGGTCTGGTATCTGGGAATATTTAGCCGCCCCAAACACTGTAAGGTAGTACAATGGGGATTAAATCTATACAAACAAATTATTATTAATGCTGTGTATACATTAATTAATTTTCTACATTAGTGATTCTTCCCATATGTAAATTAAAAAGCAATCTACTGACCGACTGAAAGTCTGTCTATTCCAGTATAGAAGCATTCTGAAGGCTTACAAGTGGAAAGTTGGCAAGAGAATTCTCTTCTACTGTCTTTAGTTCAGGACATATCTGAACCTATCAAATTCTGCTACCAATGTTAGTAGGCATGGATAACCCTGCCCTAAAATAATATTGTCCAGTCCCTTTTTTAAAACCATGTAAATTAGTGAATATCACCAAATCAGATGATGGTGAATGTCTGTGGAGAGTCTCAATCTTCGAGGTCCTGGTTGACCAAGGATGCTTTTCCAAAAGGCAACTGGACTTTCTTGGGGTTTTTTTGTTTTATTTTATTTTATTTTATTTTTAAAAAAGTTTCGCTTCTCATTGAAGAAATGAAGTAGCTTCTTGGATGAGAAATGAAATGTTTTTTTAAGAAAGTCAAGAAAGTCCAATTGTCTTTTGGAAAAGCACCTTTGGGACAGATGGCAGTGAATTTTCCATATTTTAACCAGTCATTATGTAAAGGAGTATTGTTTTTGAATGTCTCCTATTAGTAGACGATCTCTGTGTTGTATAATTATGAGAGGGGAAGGTTTTTCCCATTATAGTTTTACATCATGAATGGATTTTATTTAACCTTATCATAATGGCAAGCACCGAATTAAGATGACTTTCTCATACAAGCTTCTATCTCTAGTTCTCTTTATTAATTTTATTGCAAGTCAGATTACACTTGGGCCATTAAGCATAGAATTGTAATTTTTATGTTGTGGATGTTAAAATTTTAAATTACAGAATCAGAGTAAATAACAAATTGTTAGGCTATAAATAGTGCTAGCTTAATTTTTTTCATTCCACATATCCTACGTACTGTGTTTATATATGCAATAAGTATATTTAGTTATGCTTCGTTGGACAGCACTGATCCATTAGAATTATGCCTGCGGCTATCGCAGTTGGCAAATTTGTGCTGATTAAGTCATTATATTCTCCCAAGGGACTCCCATGAGGATCATCACAAAGAAGTTAGCTCATCTTTAAATACAGGTTAGAAAGTATGTCTCTGAGCTGAAATTGAATAATAAGTCAGTCTCAATTCAATATTAATCGTCTTCACAATTCTAAGTCAGGAGAAGTGTATTTCAGGACAAATCAGAAGAAATCAAGAGTGTATTTATATGTAATTGTTAGATCATAACAACATGTGTACTTCTATTAAACTGAACACCTTCCTCCCTTCCCACTGCCTTGCAGAATTGTAGCTAAACAGTCCTGACACTACATTTTGAACATGCCAGTCCAGAACTAAGTAACTGTAACAGTCATTATATTTAAAACAAAATACAGATTAAGCCGTTTTAGCTTTATCTGTATTAAAAAATACAATTTAAACCATTTTTATAATCCTGAAATATCTGTACATTATATTTTCCTGAAAGGTTGCTTTTCTTTAAAATGTAAGTAGATGTTAGATGAAAATGAATCTTATATTAACTAGATTGCTGTTTTCCAGTGGTGATTAAAAATTGCTTTTTTAAACAGATGCCATGTGAATATCTCTCTCTGGATACAATGGAAAAATGGATAATTTGTAAGTTTAAATTTTACTGATTTGCTCGCAATTAAAGTTCTTTACCGTGATGTCACAGTATCGATATGTAAGAAATTGTTGAGAGAATAGAACAATTGTGCTATTCTCTACCCCAAAATATTCATGGTTTTAACCATACTTTTTAAGTACAGTGGCATAAAATAATGCTAAACAACATTTCATCTTCAGCTGATGTTTTAGACTTTTCAAATCCAGGTGACAATTTACTGGTAGTTAATTTTTATTGTGACATAAGATGAATGAGAGAAGTAATAGAAGGAAAAATGGAGTTCCGATTCCCGCTGCATTTTAAGCTGAACCATACTAGTAAAATAAAATCTGTGTACCACCGTCTTACAACCCAGCCCCAAACTGTACATCTTTCATGTCTAATAAATATGGACCAGAATCTGAATTAGTAGTTTCTTGGTTTCAAATTTTGGTCATGGCAGGTTTGGAAGTTGGACTTAGTCATAGAAAAGCTACACACTATTGCTAAAGACCAGTAGAGAGTTAAAATTGAGCCACACAACAATTCTCTTAGCTACACTGGCTGACACATTGGGTAGTATGAACATACTTGAAGCTTTAGTTCCAATTCCTTCCTTTTTTTAGGGTCAATCAGTGTTATCAGCTGCATGAACTCTTTAATTTTTCCAACTTTTAACATTTCTTATAGACATGACCCAAAAGAGTTCCATTTATATTAATGAGAAGAGAATCAAGAATGTGCTTAAATAGCTTCCCTGGGAATCAATGTTTAAAATGGCAAGCTTCTTTTTTATGTCAAAACTGAGGAACCAAAAGGAGATTTTATGGATACCTCTCTGAGAAATGAGTTCAGCTCAAGGACTAACAGGAGAAATCTACAAACAGAAAGTCACAAAAGACCTATCATTTGACATTTATTTATTTATTTGTTTGTTTGTTTGTTTGTTTGTTTAAATTTTTATCCCGCCCTTCTCCTTACGGACTCAGGGCGGCTGACAGCCTAGTAAAACAGATACAAAGATAAAAACACCCACTTTAAAACCTAATTAAAATGAAATATTTGATGTGGCCTATGTCAATTTAAAATTATTCTTAAAACCCCACTAAAAATTCCCCTAGGCCAATCCCGCTTNGAATGAGTGGTCATTAAGTGAGGACTGTGCAGTGATTATTTTAAATTATACAGGGATGTTAAAACAATTGTATCTTAAGATCAAGCAGGTTGAAGACGTATTAATTGGATGCAATAAAAAGTATGCATGATCTATTTTGTTTTTGTGGGTAGAATGTAAATGGATTTGAATCTTAGTATTTTGCTTCAATTCTTAATAATTATTTTTATAACTTCGTGATTTTCTTCCTCTCATCTTAAAGTTGGATTTATTTTGTGCCATGGAATCCTGAATAATGATACAACAGCTTTGACCCTTTGGAAACTTGCTCTTCAAAGCAGCTCTTGCTTGGCACTCTTTCGGGATGAAGTTTTTCATATTCATAAAGCAGCTGAAGATTTGTTTGTAAACATAAGAGGGTATGTTTTTTAAAAATTAGGTATGATAAAAATAGAAGAAAATCTAGATCATTCATCACTAAGAGATTGGTAGAAACAGCAGCATCTGTTATCTTTCACCTCACCCCACTCATTTGTAGCTTTATCATATTCAGATGTTTCATTATGATTTAATCCTGGTCGAGTCTTGTTAAGATGAAGCTAAGGTTGCCTTTAAAGTTATTTTAGAACTTAAGTTTAATTAGGGTCCATAATACGAATATCTGTTAGTAGTATTAACGGATTCAACACTCATGAAATTAGAAGGGAAGATCAGAGAAATTTGTCCACCCTATCCTTTAGGACCAGAGAGAATTACATCTATTGAAGTCTTAGGTACATGTTTCGATGTTCATTAATAGGCTTGATTTTACTTTAAATTTAGAGTATTCATAGCATTGAACCTGAAGAAAGGCATTACTAGTACATATTTAATTTGATAATTATTGAAGTACATAAATGTTTCATTGATCATAACTAGAAGGGGGTTCATTTAGTCCTCCCAGAAGGTTTTGGAGTTATATTTTTAAAGTTTCCTTTTCTTTCTAAGCTGCAAATTGTTTCTGAAATTGAAAAAATTAAATAAGACCAGCAGATAGACAGACAGACCTGGTTTCTATTATGCAAGAAGAATTGGATATATCTTGAAGTAATGCCTGGAGAGTTGCTGGTTCATGTCCTTAGAAGAGCCAAAAGAGAATTGACTGCTAGGGTAAATATTCTGATAAAGGGAAAAAACAAAAGCATTATGAGAATCAGAAAACAAAGGCCTCTAGAAACAGCAGGCACGAGTTGGAGTTATTTAACATCTAAAATTAAATCTTAATTTAAAATGTTCTTATTGCATGCCTTCTGGTTCTGCAAAGAAAAAGATACTTAAACTCTTTTTCTATTTCTGTTTTTTCTTTGTTTATATTGGATTTATATATATTAAATAAGTAAGGCTTTGGGCTTGACTTTTGTAACTGGAGTCACCGAAAATTTACATCACTATGTTTACACATTTTGTTTATATTTGCAGGTATAACAAGCGTATAAATGACATAAGAGAGTGCAAGGAAGCTGCTGTATCACATGCGTAAGTGTACTACAAAGTAACAATTTTAGAAGGCTGTTAATTATTCATACTCATCTAAATTTTATAGCTGTATCAGTAAAGTTAAGAGATAGATTTAGATCCTATTTCACAAAGTGAACGCCATTCCGGGTTTTTTTTTTTCTCCTTTCCTTTTCTTGCAGCTGCAGAACCACACAGTTCAGAAATGTTAGTTTGGGGGGGCAGGAATGTTTTCTTTTGTGGAACTTATTTCATGGGGGAGAATATTAATATGTCCCTTTGTTGGTGAACACAATTATCCTCTGGCTTTCCCACTGGATTGTTGAATCCAAGTATATGTTTTCTGTCATGCAGCTCACTCTATATGCTATCTTCCATAGTTGATCTGTTCTTGAATTGTATATTTTTGTTAAAATGCTTTAAGAGCAGAATTACAAAGTAGATGTTGTTAAACAATTCTAGAACTCTGTATCTGTAAAAAAAACATTAAAAGTAGTGTTAATTAATAGTAGGCTTTAATAGTAATAGTTAATTACTAATTAATAGTAATAGTTAATTAAAAGTAGTGTTATTAATAGTAGGCTTTAACATAAAAATAATTAGACTGCGGAATTATCAGTAGACCAGAGATTCCCAAACAACTTGAGATTTATTTCTGAAATGTAACATATTGGTAATGTTAATCATAACATTTGTATTTTTCAAACAGCGGTTCAATGCACAGAGAACGGCGCAAGTTTCTACGGTCTGCACTAAAAGAGCTAGCCACTGTCCTGTCAGATCAGCCAGGACTCTTAGGTCCTAAGGTAAATAAATGATGCTACCGGAAAAGAAATGTTTTCTTTCAGAATTACTAATTCTATTGCTTCGTCATTCTGGACCAGCGGTTCTCAACCTATGGGTCGCGACCCCATTTGGAGTCGATCGACCATTTCACAGGGGTTGCCAAGCAAGGCTGTCCGCCATTTTTTTTGTCTGCCATTTTTTTTTCGCCTTTTCCGGCGGGTGCCTTACCTCCCTTGGGCTGGGCCAGCTGGTGGTCGGCCTGCTCGGTCTCTGCCGCTTGCCAGCTACACCTCGGCCGGCGCAGGGGGCGGAACCACGTGCGGCGCTCCCAGGCAGGGAAAGTCCTCGACTTACGACCGGTTGGGTAGTCCTCGACTTACGACTGGTTTAGTCCTCAACTTATGACCAGTTTAATCCTCAACTTACGACCGGTTTAGTCCTCGACTTACGACTGGTTGGGGGTCGCGGCATTAAAAAGGTTGAGAACCACTGTTCTGGACAATTCAATTTGATATGCACACCTTCTTTAGAAATGAATCACATTAATAAATGTCTCTCTTTCTTTTCCAGGCCCTGTTTGTATTTATGGCACTATCCTTTGCTCGTGATGAAATTATTTGGCTGCTTCGACACGCAGATAATATGCCTAAGAAAAGCACGGATGATTTCATAGATAAGTAAGGCAATAGCTAGAATAACGGGGGGGGGGAAGGTTCATGTTTCTTGGCAGCTTATGATT
>NW_015387583.1:8608-33708 GCF_001527695.2 Protobothrops mucrosquamatus
TGTAAATATGAAATTATATCAAAACATGGTTGTGCGTGTTGATTGAAAGTTGTATATCAAGGTTTATAACGCAGGATTTATATGGTATGATTTGAATATGTGCCATACCAGTATTACATAGGGAACTGCACTATTGCACTGTATGAAAACTAGATTACAATACAAATGTTTCATTAATTTAAAGTATTGACTACTAGCAATTTTTAGAAAGCTGAAAAATAAAAACAAGAGAGAAGATGCAAATTGAAAACAACATTGTATTAATTAAATGAAACTGGATGGGGCCTTTCATTAGTTTCCCCAAAAGCATTAATTTGTCTATAAAAAGAGAACAGACAAGAAAGTAATGGGGGCCCTAACAGAAAAGGTCATATTAATAAAGATATTTAATAGTTTTGTTATTATTTTCTCTGCTATCACCACATAGATAACTAAGGTGGAATCTGAAACATGTTCCCCTCAGCAGATCTTTACTGTATTATTGCAATGATGGTGAGAAGGCTGCTGACAGGACTTTGAGAATAATGTATTAATAATTTCAATTAATTTAATTTTATGTATTAGAAATAATAAAGATGAGATATAAATAAATCATATAAATATAAATACGATGCATACTGTACTAATGCACACCGTGTGAGTCAGTGCAAAGAATGTTCCAATATCCCTCAGCTGAAAAGATCTCAAAAATGTTCTGAATATCCTAAAGAGATTTAAAGTATTTATGTCAATTAATTCACATACATGGATTGTTGTGTTGTAAGCCAATCTTTAAAACTACATTAGATCTCAAATGTGATGGGTCAGCCACAAACAAAAGTTTCACTGAACACGTTATACATAAAAGTTAATAAAGTGTGTGCGCGCACGCATGTACTCATTTTGTAGTATAACTTCCATCATCACAGATTGTTTTCCTTTTGCAACGCATACTGTATTTATTCACGAATAAGCCCGTCCATGGATAAGCCAACCTTTGAATTTTTTATCAACATTCTGTGGAAATTGTGCCACTCTTTGTCCCTTAGACTAGGCTGATGGGACCTTATGGACCTTATCCACTGATAGCATGACATTTTCCAGTAGAATTGCTTCTTTCAAAAGGGGAAGACTCATTGTATGGGAATAGTCCCTGCAGTGCTCTTGGATGTATGCCATTGTTTTTAATCGAATGCCAATAGTTCAGTAAATGTCTCATTTATCATAGAGGTTTTGTTTCAGACATCCATCTCTGTTGGCCTGTTAAAAGCAGGAACATTTTAACCCTTCCCCTCTGTCTCTTCTCTATAGCAGAAGCGTGCAACCTTTTAGTTGTCAAGAGCAACATTTTAAGAGACTGCACTCTTCCAAATGGGTGGAACCACAGCACAAATTTGTTTGTGGATGGGACCCTTTACTTTTTGAGGTTTATTATACAGTTTTCATGTGTTTTACATCTGAAACTGGCAGGAAATCAATCCCAGACAGGAGGTTTCCAAAGGCCACAGGAAAAGGGTCTACATCTCAAGAGACCATAGCATCACTGCACCGGGAGGGAGAGGAACCGAGGGAATGTAGAAGGAAGGGTAAGTCGATCTTCTGTTCCAACGATCTACTAAGTAGGGAAGGTAAACAGGGGAGAGGGGAAGAAAGTTTACATGAAAAATTATACAAAGGAGAATTAATACATCCGAATTGACCCTGTTTGTATTTTACAAACGACAGTCCACGTTTTTTAGTTCTGGATTCATAAGATTGCAGCATAGTTGAATTAGTGAAATGTATATTCAAGAACCTAGTCAACTAACAGTCAACACTAAATTGGTGCTGAGGGTCCATGGAATTCAAGGGGGAGCTGGAGTTAGATCTCTTGTGCCAACACAAGGGTTCTAAATTGATGGTGCATTTAACTCCGCCCTCCCAGCTCTGCCTGCCCTTCTACATTTGCATGAAGAGAGACTTTCATGTAATCTTTCCATGAGATACCCTGTTTAATTCTCTTCCCTTTACAATTATGTCTCAGTGAAAACAATTATAAGCTAAAAGCAAAAAAAATCGAGCTGTTGGTCTTTTCTCACTCACTACAGATTTTACAAGGTGTTTTTTCCCCACTTGTCAGCCACCTGCTTTGTTCTGTTCCTTCAGGCACATAGCAGAACTGATTTTCTACATGGAAGAGCTTAGAGCACACGTACGAAAATATGGCCCAGTGATGCAAAGATATTATGTTCAGTATCTATCAGGTTTTGATGCAGTTGTTTTAAACGAACTTGTACAGGTGAGTGGTGAAGATTTTGCCATGAAATCTGATAAAATTTACAAGAGCTGGATTAAATACTGTTGTGCTTATTTTTTTGAAATTCCTGTTTGAAGTCAGCATAAAAGTCTATGTTTCTTATTAGTCACCATAAAAAGATACACTAGTGACAAAAACATTTTTAAGGTCTCCATATTTTGTCTGGAAGGACAAAATTGTTTTATTTACAGTAAGTCACTTTTTCCAGTGTCCACTAGATGGGGCTCAACACTTGTCCTTGGTCAAAGATTCATTAGGCTGTTCAGAAGGGAAAATAAGTTACCAGTGTGTGCTTATATTTTAAACCATGAATGCATATAATAAAGGTGAAGTTTCTTGTCATAAGGAAAAGGCCTGTGAGGACATCACGGCAGAAGTGAAAACATTAAAGTAAACAACTAGTGCCTCTCCCCCCTCTTTTATTAGTGTAGCTTAGTAAGCTTTGAATATTTATTTATTTTTATTTGATTTATGTACTTAGCTGGGTTGTCGAGATGGGTAACAGAAACTGAACAACAAACTGTAGACAAAAAGTTAAAAATGTGTGTTGAAAATGGCCACTCGCATTAATTAAGAAAAACCTGGGAAAAAGAATGGGTCGTGACTGCGCATCTAAACAGGAAGTACGTTTCATGGAACTGTGAAGAAGCCTCCATCCCTTTTAGAGTATTATATGCGTGAACCTTGGTCATCAGTAGCGTTTTTAGAATGTCTTTTCTTCATGTCTAATGTTTGGATAGCTTCCCCCCCAAAAAAAAGAGATGGTCCTGCAGATAATTAGGTTGTAATTATACAATATACATATAAATAGTTATTTATAAAAATAAGTCATTTATTTAGGACTCAGAAGGAAGTTCTCTTCCATAACTTAAACTTCCGTGCATTTCAGCTCTATATAGCCTGGTTAAGACAAGTTGTCTAAAACATTTGATAGTAACTAAAACATTTGATAGTAACTGTCCCTGGATGTCAGCATTTGACTTGTAAAAGTTCTCAAATATCTTTAATTAAAATCACTAGTTTTCCTGCTTTCATCAATAACCTCTTAGATTTATCTAGATACGGGGGTAGAGAGTGTTAAATAAATAGTTCAATTTTTTTGTTGTACTTTGTAATTAAATTATTTTAGCCTGATAGCCATGAAACAATATTAAGAACAGATTTCAGATTAAATACTATGGGTTGGTTTTATTTTTTTAATACTGTCTATAAAATGATATACTCTTCTTATTATTACTCACCCTAACTCTTTTATACATGGATTGCATGCCTCAGACTTTATATACTGTCAACACCACTTAGAATTTATCTATATATATATCTGGCAAGGGATGCAAGTAATGGGGAAGGAAAACTTCCTAACTGTGTGTGTGTGTGTGTGTGTGTGTGTGTGTGTATTGGCACTTTAGATTCAGTGCTTGGATTTTGTGGGAATGTGAACAACAACCTTCGCTACATCAATTTAAAGCAGAAAGCAACTAAACAATCCCAGGAAAAGAAGTCATTGCTTTAAAGAATTGCAGGCACTCTTTATCAATACAATACAATAAATACAATACAATACAATACAATACAGCTGGAAGGGACCTTGGTGGTCTTCTAGTCCAGCCCCCTGCTCAAGCAGGAGAATTTATACCATCTCAGACAAGTGACTAATCAATCTCTTCTTAAAAACCTCTAGTGATGGAGGGCCCAGGATGTCTGGAGGCAAGCTGTTCCATTGGTTAATTGTCCTCATTGTTAGGAACTTTCTCCTTAATTCCAGGTTACTTCTCTCTTTGATCAGTTTCCAACCATTGTTTCTTGTCCTGCTCTGGTGCTTTGGAGAATAATGTGACCCCCTCTTCTTTGTGGCAGCCCCTCAAATACTGGAAAACTGCTATCATGTTACCCCTATTCTTTTTTTTTTTTTTTGAGACTAGCCAAACCCAAGTCCTGCAGCCGTTCTTCATATGTTTTAAATTCCAGTCCTTTGATCATCTTAGTTGCTCTTCTCTGAACTTTTTCCAAGGTCTCAACATCCTTTTTGTAGTATGGTGACCAAAATTGGTTGCAGTATTCCAGGTGTGGTCTCGCTAGGGTTTTATAAAGCAGTACTAATACTTTGCGTGATCTTGATTCTGTGCCTCTGTTTATACAACCCAGGTGTGTATTAGCTTTTTTAGCTGCTGCTGCACACTGCTAGCTCATAATCAAGTGATCATCCACTAGGACTCCAAGGTCCCTCTCATAGTTACTGTTTTTGAGCCAGGTCTCACCTAATCTGCACTTATATCTTTGATTTTTCCTGCCTAATTGTAAAATTTTGCTTTTCTCCACATTAAAACTCATTTTGTTGGATAGGGCCCATTGTTCAAGTTTGTCAAGATCTTTTTGGATCCTGAGCTTGTCTTCTGGGGTGTTGGCTATTCCTGCCAGTTTAGTATCATCTGCAAATTTGATGAGTTCCCCTTCTATTCCCTCATCTAAGTCATTGATGAAGATTTTGAAGAGTACTGGGCCTAAGACAGAACCTTGTGGTACCCCACTGCTTACTTCTCTCCATGTGGATGTAGTACCATTGAGGACTATTTGTTGAGTGCTGTTTGTCAGCCAGCTACAAATCCATCTGGTGGTGATGTGATATAGTTTGTAAGTGAGTGTGTTTGTGTGTACATATAAAGAATTCCCTTTTGTGATTATTTGCAGTTAGTGATTGACTACAGAATTAGCAAATGCTGTAACTTGTTCCCTTTATACATTTTAATATTTAGAATCTTTCGGTGTGCCCTGAAGATGAATCCATCATTATGTCCTCTTTTGTAAACACTATGACTTCCTTGAGTGTGAAACAAGGTAAGTGTGTTTATGTGTTAGTGAGTGAGAGAAAGAGAGAGAATGAGATTAAAGGGTTTAAAAGGAGTATGGTTTCAGTGAGTTCCATAATCTTCATTCCTCATTAAAAGCTACTCCCTTACACCAGGGAGTGACGGAAGAATAGAAATCTTGTGAGATATCCACATCTCGCAAGATCTTAATATTTACAAACAACATTGTGAGGTTTGAACCTTTAGTATATCTTACTTATTTATTTATTTATTCAGGGGCATCTATAACAGTGAAAGTGTTCTTGCTTGAAAGTGTGCTGGTTCCTGCTTTTTATCATTCTGAATAACGTACATACAAATATATAGAGAGGTATATGTTTAATGCAGCTGTTTTAACCAAGTAATAAGTGTCTTTGAACAATTTTGAACAATAAGTGTCATTTCTTTTTTTCCTGCGTGTGTTTTTGAAAGCAACTGCCCACTGTCAGAACTGAGCTGTCAGTCTTTCCTTTTCAAATATAAACCCATCTTGTTCTAGATAACTCTACTCTTGAAAGCTAATGTGGCATTAACTTTGCCTTTTGCTTGATCTCTTCGGTTTACTATAGACTGTAATGTCCAGTGCAGGTACAGTTGGCACAGATGTTAAATTCTGAAGATTCCTTGCAAAGTATTTCCAGAAACTAAGAACTCTCTATGGAAAACTACAAATATAACCTAGGTCTCCTTGAACATTTTGACTAGCAGTGTTTCACAGGACAATTATCTGATAACAATAATCAGATGTTGAAACTTAGATTTCCTCAATTCAAATTTCAGTTAGTTATATAAACTGAGTTTTATTTAGAGAGTGTAGAGAGCTTTGCATAGGTCTAAAAATAATCAGCACATTTCTGATATTAAATACAACATTTTACGAATTGAGGGATTATCTTCATTGTGCATTAATAGTGTGCTACAGAGTTGATTTTTCATTTCCTTCTCTGGTGCAGTTGAAGATGGAGAGGTATTTGACTTCAGAGGAATGAGGCTTGATTGGTTTAGATTACAGGTAAGAATTATCTTCTTATACTCTAAAGCAGAGGTCCCCAACCTTTTGGGCACCAGGGACCGGTTCTGTGGAGAAAGGTTTTTCCGCGGACCAGAAGGTGCATGGTTTTGTGTGCTGCCTGCATCTTGCAGATGGTGCTTTGCTTGTTTGTGTGGACTGGTTGCTGGCATGCCACGGCCTGGTGCCGGTCCATGGACTGGGGGTTGGGGACCCCTGCTCTAAAGCGTTTTGCTTTTTTTCTGCTCTAATAATTTTCAGTCAAGCCAATAATTTTAAGTGAATTTATTAAATAATAATAAATGAACTTAAATGATTAAAGCTGCCATCTTGCTCTGCTAGTAAAAAGTATGTTTGCTACATGTTCTCATGCATGGATGGTAAATGGAATAATTTGGATATGTGTTTGGTTAGTTGGAACAAAATAATATACAAATTAACATTTAACAGGCCTAGATCTAGAATTTTTCCAACTGATAATTCTTAAATAGAAATGTTTTTAGAAGTTGCCTACTATCTTGTTTCATATAATCATATTCATAATGTGAGGATAAAACGTACTATACCATTCATATAGTTAGAAAGCAAAATATAAAAACCTAAGATTGTCTACATGGGCTCTGCCTGGTGATAGGAAGGATAGTTTCTCAAAGATTCCATTGATTTTGAGTTGTTAATTTTTAAGTATATTCAAAAATCTGCAATTAAAAAAAGTATAATACAATACACAATGTTGATCTGATTCAACCAAAATTATACCTTGGTTTAGAGGTGAAATATGCCCAGATTTTAATAGTCATTTGTATACTTCGTTCCATGTCTTTTATGATGAAACAAATCAATGTGTCCATGACTAATTAATCATCTCCCATCTCATAAGCATAGGATATGTTTTATATTGCAATAACTCATGCCTTTAAAACAAAAAGCCCTTTGTTAATCTTAGACATGAATTGGTTTGCTGACAAGCAAGCAAATGTTATTTTTCTCTACCTACGTTGTAGTCTTCCTACATTTATTGCTGTTACTTGGCATTACATTGATTTGTGCTGGCATAACTTCCCTATATGATTTCATTGATTCTTATTGGACATGCTGGAAAGAGCTCATGGTAGTCCAATATATGGGCTTTAAGAGCAATGCTCAAATTAGATTGATTTTTTTTTAACTGTTTTGATGTCAGGAAGTAGGATGCTATTAAATCAAACATTGATTCTCTGGAGTGGATTTCAGTGAAGATACAAGCTATTCTGGCAAGGCATTGTAGAGACTGGTCAATTGGCAGAACTGCTGTCCAATTCCAGCTGAATAAGCCCAACCAAACAAAACACTAGAGTCATGATGAACTCCAATGTTAACTTTATTAAGCAATAAACAATCCGGCAAGTTCTGAAGTAAAGCTAGCTCTGAAGCAATGGCGGGAAGCAGATAATTAAAAGAGGAAAACTCTCCCTCCCATCTCTGACAGTACATATCACATTGTCCAATACATCTTCTAGTAAATGTTATGAGAAGAAACCCAAAACAACTCTTCAGCTCTCACGATGAGAAGACACACCTGTGGATTCAAACGGTTCCCCTCTTCCCCCTCCCGCACTCTTGGCAAGTTAGAAGCACGCAACGGTCCTAAAGACAGTAGTCTTCACAGCTTGACAACTGCTTCCAATTTTTGATTTCTTGTGCTAGCTGTATCTGGGCAGAACAAGCTTTTGTTTGGATCAGATAAGCCACATATGAACCATTCACTTATGTTCACGTAACATAGCAAGCTAGTGACACTTTTCTAATCATCTAGCTTCAGTCTTTGGAGTATTGAGTATGTTTTTCAACATTATATTTTCTAGAAGTTCTAAAACACATAGTCATCTTAATCTGGAGCGCAAGCCTTTTCATAAAGTAAACCTTATTCGTCATTTAAATGTGGCTTTTGTTTAAAGCAAGAGCACCGGGTAACACCAGATTATTTGAAGAAATGTAAAATAAGGTGTTACAAACAGAGATCTGTAATAACAGTTGAATAGCCAAATCAGTTTAGAAGATTATGTGGCCTGTTCATGAAGAATTTATTGTGCATACCCCAAGGGTATCCTTCTGGAAAGATCTTATTGTTAAACCCAAATCAGTTTTTCTTGGAAGTTGTTTTTTAAGATAATGTGTAAAGTCTAGTTTTCCTCAGTTGTTCAAAGAGCAAGAGTTGGAAGAACATGCTGGTCTTTTTATATAATGTTGGAATTTTTTTTTACAAATGCTACAGGAGAATATGCTTAAAATTTTAATTTCTGCATTTGGACTTAGGAGGTTTTTGGCTATAAACAAACTTAGAATTTTTTAACATACTGTTTCAAGTAACATTTACTTAATTGCTAACTGGCCCATTACTATTTTGATCTGATTTGGCTTTCATCCCACTCAGGTAGCTTTATAAAAAAATATTTAAGCAATAAATGCTCTTTTATAAGGAAAATAAGTAGCTTCCATAATTCTGGATTGAACTGTTAAATAAAAGTAACTGGAAAAATCGTCTTCGTAGATTCTCAAATGACTCTTAATCAGTTTTGCTTATTTGTAATTTCCTTTGTAAAAAGAGATAAAATTGTTTAGACACAAAAAGTTGTTAAGGAGCATTTTGAAATTTTCTAAATGGTGATTGATAAAAGTGACCTGTCCCAATTTTAGCAAAATATAATGAAAGCATATTTTGTTTTATTTTTCATTCAGTTTTATTACATAAATATTTCCATATAAAAGGTGACAGATAGGTCTTAGGGGATAGGTCAAAGGGATAGGTCTTATCCTGGGATCCGTCTTTTGTTTATTTTCCTTGTTTTTTTTATATTTACAGGCTTATACTAGTGTGTCCAAGGCTTCACTTAGTCTTGCCGACCACAGAGAACTTGGAAAGATGATGAACACAATCATTTTCCACACAAAAATGGTAGACTCTTTGGTTGAAATGTTGGTTGAAACATCAGATCTTTCTATATTTTGGTACGTCGTTTAATTTAATTCTGAACTCTTAATATTTGTAATGTTTTCTCACCCATCTCCAACTCTAAAGAGAAGGTATAAATTAAGAAATGCTGCAAAATGTCTGCTGTTAACACGATTAGATTGCAATTTATTGTTGTGTAGGACCCACTGAATTCCATGGAACAGTTTTGAATAGACATTATAGAAATGCACTATTAATACATATTATGAGCTATTTCAATTCAGAGATTAGAAGGGAACCATCTTAATCTGGATTTTAGTCATTTGATACCTACAGAAGAGCAGGAATATAGCTACTGATTTTATTAAATTGTATCAGTTTAATTTAATTGATTAAATTAGCCTTTCTGCCATGCTATTGCTTATGTACCTGTTGACAATAGCATACCTGATCTTGTGTGGAGGCCATAAGACGAGGCTAGCGATGGGTATAGAGTTGGGTCATTGCTGCCAGCATGCCATGCATTTATTTGGCAGTTGGTGGTGCTGTGCAACAACAACAGAGGGAAAAAATTATGCCATCCAATCAGTTTGACTCCTGGAAACTGCCCTTTGCAGTTTTCTTGGCAGCATTTTTTAAAACTGGATTTGTTATAGGGCTGAGTGAGAATGACAGGTCTAAGGTCTCCCAGCTGACTTTGGCCTAAACCAGGAATAGAATTGAAGTGTCCCAATTTCTAGACTAGTGCCTTAACCACTATGCCAAACAGGCAATGGGACACAGGTATACCCTTTTTCATTATTTTGCTTTTATGTTTTATCAAAATCCACTCAAGCATTTCTTCTGAGCAGTTGTTTCTGGGTTGAATTTTTAAAAGATTGTTCTGCTCTTTTTTTCTTTCAAGAGGGCAAGATTGACTTATTTCAGAAACTTTTGAAGTGGAGATTGATTCAATTGTAATTTATTATTGCTCTAAATTTATTTTATTAGAATAATTTGTGATGTTGTGAAGCTCTCGTTTGTTACATCGTGTTTCAGTCTTTAGATGGTTTCAGGCATTGTATAAATAGAATATACCATGTTTCCCCAAAAATAAGACCCAGTCTTATTTATTTATTTGTTTATTTATTGCCTCCAAAAGAGGCATCAGGTCTTATTTTTTTTGGGGGGGGGAGGTCTTTTCCACTAATCTCGCGGCATCGGCGCTGACAGCCCTGCCTAGCCGGCCCACTTCTTTCGGGCCAGAAGGAACAGCTTCATTCTGCAGCTGAGAATGGAACTCCGGGCTGCATTTCACCATCAGAGGCCTTTCCGGAAGGCCTGTGCAACCAAGAACCGAGCTAGGGAATGAATCCATAGCTCGGTTCTCGGCTGCAGAGGCCTTCCGGAAAGGCTTCTGATGGCAAAATGCAGGCCTGAACTCCATTCTCAGCTGCAGAATGAAGCTGCTCCTTCGGCTGCAGAAGAAGTGAGCCAGCGAGGCAAGTGTCGATCCATGGGAGGGCCGGCTGCAATGGTAAGCTCCACCCCCACCCAAAAAATAGGGCTTATTTTTGGGGTAGGGCGTATATAAAATAAGCTAGGCTTATTTTCAGGGTAGGGCTTACTTTTGGGGAAACATGGTAGGATACGATTTCTGGTATGTTAAATGTATGCACTTAAGGTGCATGTTTTATACTGTTTATTGCTATAAAACATTTTTTCCCAAGTAAAATGAAAATGAATATGCTGTTTTCCAATGATTCTGAACAGTTTTTACAGTCGTGCTTTTGAGAAGATGTTTCAGCAGTGCTTGGAATTGCCCTCCCAGTCCAGATACTCAATTGCATTTCCGCTGCTTTGCACTCACTTTATGAGCTGTACCCATGAACTGTGCCCAGAAGAGGTAATACGGTGACTTAAAATAACCCTTGCATAAGTAAAAAGAGAAGCTGGAGGATGATACTGTTTATATATATATATAAGGCAAGACTAGATTAGAGTGCCTGCTTCATCAACCACAATGAATCTGCTTTTGTCTGTTATATTAGAAATTCCTCCATTCTTGAGAAATAAAAAACAGAGAGGGCTGGCTATGAACTCATACACACATATAGATAAATACATTAAAGTTTAAATCAGTGTTCAAATGTGCTGACTAGTTTATTAAAATATTTACACCTTCCATCTTCATAAATGACCCTTTAGACAGAGGAAACGTAAAATACATGAGACATAAGCCGATAACTGATATAAATACAGGTTCAGGTAGAAAAAAATGATTCCTATCGGATCAGCCTGTCTTAGTCTGCTTGTGGCAATGTTGAAGAAAAGGGGCAAAGTTTATTTAGAGGTAATATGTCAGAGTAAGGAGTGCATTTTTGTCTCATCCTCAACTCAGCAAAATCTCAGAGGAGACAGATAGTTCTTAGTAGGGGCTTGAGCTGGTTAGTTTCATTCCTTCTAAGTTAAGGATTTTAAAAAATATGTGGTATAAAATTATTCATATTGGTTCACATATATCGGGGGTGGAAAGAGCTTATAGTAAGAATGCATGTCATCTCTTTAATGCTAATAATTTTGAAGGGAGGTCTAGCCTTGTGTACTCAAGGTATTTGTTTATTCATTAGATTTATATCCTGTTGCTCAGTGTGTATAAACTGAATTCTTTAATATAGTGACTAAACTATAAAGAATAACACTATTTGCCCTGGTGTTCATTCAGATAAATTTTAAAAGTTATTTTCAATGAGTATTAATGATCTCCTAATTTTAAAAGAGTAGAAATAAATTGAGAATTGGATTTATCTTGATAGAGACACCACATTGGTGATCGCAGTCTCTCCTTGTGTAACATGTTTTTGGATGAAATGGCTAAACAAGCCCGGAATCTTATCACAGATATTTGTACAGAGCAATGTACCCTAAGTGACCAGGTAGGAGTTAAATCTCGTTATTTTGTGCTGTAACTAAATGAAACTCGGTACTGTGCAATAATTATACATTCTTTGTTTATCCCTGCCTGTAACCCTTTGTATTCCATAGTTTACCTTGTCCCCACTCACATTGAAAAGCCCTTTGGGCATAAACCTGTTTTTGGTTTTTTTTCATTCTATGTGAAATGTCATCTACATAAAATGAAAAATATGTAAAGTCATAAAAAACTTGAATATTTCTTTAGATCATCTATCTCCAATTAACTGTCCATCCTACAAGACCTGAAAGGGTTGGCATGCTTCAGGTCCCATTAATTAAACAGAACTACTTCCTGGGGTCTAAGGTGTACATATTCTCTGTCAAAGCACCTACCCTATGGAACAATAGACATCCTCAATGCTAAATTGACCCTACCCCTGCCAAGCTTTAAGAAGATCCTGAAGCCTTGGTTCTGATGTGGTTCTGATGATAAGGCGGGTGGAATAATAAAGGGTGTGGGCCTAGTCCCCAGTGTAGTGTGTTTTACTATATCACATTTGAGTTGTCATGTTCCATATTGTATCCTTTTAACCCTTGTTAGCTGCTCAAAGTCACTCAGCTATGATGGGGGAGACATAGAATTGGATGGATAGATGGGCAGACAATTCTAGAAATTTAGATATTGTTATATAATATATTTTCTTTAAATTCCTAATAAAGCCCTTTCCATAATAATCCAGTTTTTATTTCAACCAGAGACCAGCATAGCCTTTCATAAATTGGAATAATTAGAAATTAGAATAAAATCTTTTTTCAGTTTTAAATGTTGTCACTACTAAATTGCAAGTATGTAAGATCCTGGAAATGGACAGTATTACTCAAGTATTTCCAAAGGCAAAATGGTACTGAAGGTACAAAGTTATAATAATCCAAATGAAATTAGGGTTGGTTTTTTTGTAAATTGTAACTTGTTTTGAATTTTTCTCTCTCCTTTTTTTAAAGTTACTGCCAAAACATTGTGCCAAAACCATTAGCCAAGCAGTGAACAAAAAGTCAAAGAAACAGACGGGTAAGAAAGGAGAACCAGAAAGAGAAAAACCAGGAGTAGAAAGCATGAGAAAAAATAGGCTGGTAGTGACCAAGTGAGTAATTCTGAGATGGTTTATATTTAAGGAGACATTTGTCTTAACTTTTCTTTTGTCTTTTATATACATACATAGACATCATGCTGTTCCCTTTCAGGATAAGTAGTGCTGTGCAAAAGGCAAAAAAGGAGGAAGGAATAGAAAAAAGAAACTATTTAAAAACACAAGATAAGAGAAAGAAAAGGAAATGTAGCTAAATATAGTTTGCAATCTATAGCTTGCATTCACTATACCTCTGCATAGCTTTCTATCCTTGAAACCATCCTTGTTTCTACTACATCACACATGATTTCATTCCCTATTCACTTCTTCCTTTTTGAGAATATAATCAATTCCATCAACCACACCTTTCTTAGAGTAAAAGTAAGATCTCCTGAATCAGGCACTGTCCTTTTATATATGACCAAACTATCACAGCATCCTTTTTCTTTGCACTGATCATGTACATTTATATTCAGCCTGTATTCATTTATCACTCATCATGGTGTTTAATTACTTAATTTGATAGTTTAATTTTCAGGCCCATGCTAGTTTAAATTACTCCATATATCTAACCTGCCGTTCTCTGCCTCATTCAGGTTTTCAGCCAAAGGACTTCATTATGTTTTGCAAAAGCGTGTGCACATTCATGATGCCAACCAACATAATCTAGAACATCATCATAAGCACCTTCATAAATATATTTTTAAAAAACCAGGAAACATTTCACATCTTTGTCTTTCTCCCTGTTTTGTGTTGAATCGTTTGCTAAGCATTCCCTTCTCTTGCATGTTCTTCTGTCATATATTAGTCTTACTACATTAATTAGCCAATTTTCAATTGCATGTTTGCAGAAAATTCAGTTCTATTCACTTTATTAAATACTTTCTCTGAATCAACAAGCTAAACGTTTCTCGTATTTTACTGCTGCAGAGCAACAATTGATCTGCTTGCTCCCTACCCAGCTAAACTTAGCAGTGTGTTCCAAATTTAGTTTGTCACCTCTTGAACCTTATCAATGAGAATCCTGCTTAAAAACCTTCCTTGGCCCACAGCAGCGGTCTCCAACCTTTCCGGCTCAGCAAACCGGCACCGGCAGGGAAGAGGGGATGGTTTTGCGTGCATGCCTGTGTGTTGCTTTCACAAATGCAGCTTCACACAGTGCGTGCACGCACCCACTACTCCCACTGCCCGGTTCACAATGGGTTGTGGCTCGGCACTGGGCTGCGGACAGGGGGTTGGAGACTCCTGGCATACAGTACAGATCAAACCCTCCTGTAGTTTTTGCATTCACCTTTGTTGGTTTTTCCTTTTGTTTAAGGAAATAGTAATAGCCTTCTTCAATCTGTGTAGATATCAGTGTGCTTCATGTCCTCATATCCTGATGAGACGCAAGCAACAATGTCTTGGTCTGCCATGTCTTCTATTTCAGTATTAAATTTTACCATGGATGTAGTAGAGACTTCTACTTTCATCAGACCATGGCTGAGAAAGGGCAAGATCAGTCCATGTGGTTGCTCTCCCTCCACCTCTTTTGAGAAGAACAATCATGTGTTCTTCTCAGCTCCAGTGATATTGGAGCCATGCAAGGCTAATTGGAACGCAAAACATTTCCCAAGGATACTCAATTTGCTTATTCATGTATGGTGGAAGGCTACGCTTATCAATTCTGGGTCTGCGCGACAAACTCCTATTCCTGTATTTTAACCTTCTGCTCCTTTCCATTCAACGCAAGATAGAACAAAAGAATGGCATCTCTTTTATCTTTGTGCTATTGTTCTTAATATAATATTTTTTCCTTTCATTCAATTATGTCCACTTGTTTGAGACTGCCTGGATAAGACCCTGCAATTTTCTTGGCAAGCTTTTTCAGAAGTACTCTGCTATTGCCTCCTTCAGTGACTGGTCCAAAATCAATCTGCTGGTTTGGTTTTGTGCTTAAGGCAAAACTGGAGCTCAAAAGTTTCCCCCTGTTTCTAGTCTGAGGCCTTCATCACAACACCAAACTGGCTCTGAAATATTATATAATTGTATTCAAATAGCATACGTGCCCTCCCTCATCCTTATATCTTTTTTTTTTTTTTAGATTGGGCAGATGGTTTTTATGTAGATTTATCTACTTATGTGACTTGTTTGTTCTTTGTTTTTCACCTACTCAAGCCTGGACAAATTGCACACCGCACTTTCTGAACTCTGCTTCTCTATCAATTACGTTCCAAACATGATCGTATGGGAACACACCTTTACCCCAAGGGAGTATTTAACATCTCACTTGGAAATTCGTTTTACCAAGTAAGTTCAGTGAACAGTTTTAAATCTTTGTCTTTGGCTATCGTGAATAACCAAAACCAAAGATTCTTTGGAATCTTCTGTGTGTTTGTTCCATTAGGCAGTGGCCAACTTTATTGCTGCTTATTTTCAGTCTTGCAATGATACTGTGTATTGTCACTTTATAGGAAGTATCGTATTGCCAAGGTTATGATCATAGCAATCAGATATTCATGACAAATACCTTAAGTAAGGAGACTGGGAAATGTCTGTTCTTAATATCAAAACAATGAGAATCATTGAGTCATAGAAAGTTCCAAGTCAATTGACATTTTGCAATAGGCACCTCTGTTGTTTTTACAAACACAAGAGTCTGTTGCTTTTGTTTCATCCTACCAGTTCAGTTAGGTCAGGTGGATCAAGTAATATTTCAACATCTCTATATGGAAGCTTGATATATGTCATGGTGACACATAGTCAGTTCAGTTATAGCATTCTATGGAAGAACAGGAAGATGCCCTGGAGTAATGCCCTTGCATATGAATAATTCATTTTCCCTTGTTGTTATTCTATTGGCTAAGAAAAAAAGTAAACCAAAATATCATTTCACCAACACCAGAAAAGCAAACCAGAATTTAGTTTTGCAGAGTCCTGGCTTGTAATCGTATGCTAATTAGGGATTGAGTCTCACTAAAATTTAGTCAGCTGCTAAAGAAAACCAAACTTTACATCCTCTATAGAACTTCTAAATGCTTTGTTCAGCAGACTAAAGTTTACATTAAAGCACATTTCTTCTTTTGCAAATAAAGGAAACTGGCAAAGAGGCATATTTTCTGCCATTTCCTTTCAAATATGGGAGTTACTTTGATAGACTTCCTCTACATCTCAGGCAATGGTCAAGATGCATCAGGAAATAACACTCAACAAGTTTTAATGACCACAGATATGTGTTGCTTTTAAAGCTTCAGTCTCAATAATAGATTCAAAGTGCCGACCTCATTTTACAAAAAGTTCCAGATCATGTACATGCAAAATCCATGAACAGAATTTATTAGGTGGCAGTTTATAGTACTATTGCTTGACCCAGCTGTGGCCTGCTTTAATAAGAAAAGTAATAAGCTCCTGTACTCCAAAACAAAACAAAACCCAAGGAAAAATTAAAGGACAACTATTTTATTTTAATCATGGGTATTTCAACTTTTTAACCGTTCATTGGATTGCAGCTATTAGATGGTGATTGTTTTGGATTTTCCCTCCGTATGTTATTCTGTAGTAGGACAAGTGAGGCTTGTTCTTTAATCCACTTTCTAACACTTGGTTAAAATGTGCTTATGAGCTGCAGAGGCCTCATAACGTCCTGTTAAATATTTTAATGCCAATCATGGGCTAAGCCAGGGGTAGGCAACCTTGGCTCTTTTATGACTCGTGGACTTCAATTCCCAGAATTCCTGAGCCAGCTATGCTATGCTGGCTCAGGAATTCTGGGAGTTGAAGTCCACGAGTCATAAAAGAGCCAAGGTTGCCTACCCCTGGGCTAAGCAGTCAGCATCTCTAGAAACCCACTAGGGGTCCTTGGTGCTTTCTGAGCTTAGTTGTTTTCCTGCAGCATTTCATTACCCAAACTAGGTAACATCATCAAAGTTAATAAGAAGTGGGGCTTGCTCTCAGTTTATATTTATACGTTTATAAATAGAGCCAATCCCACTCCTCACTAGCACTGATAATGTTACCATTTTGGGTAATGAAATGTCTGCAAGAAAACAATCAAGCTCAGAGAACACCAAAGACCCCTCATTTCAACCCTGAGCTGAATATTCTCCTTTATTGGTACTCGAAACCCAGGCAAACATCAGATTGTTCAGATAACGTAACTGTGTTATATTAGTTTAAAGCCAGATTTTGTTTTTTGAAAACTTCTCATTTAGATTTAGTACCTGCATGATAACTTCTGTGTTAATAACTTCTTTTATTTTTTTGCAAAGGTCAATTGTTGGGATGACAATGTATAACCAGGCAACACAAGAAATTGCAAAACCTTCAGAATTGTTAACGAGTGTCAGAGCTTATATGACAGTGCTCCAGTCAATAGAAAATTATGTACAGATTGACATCACAAGAGTGTTTAATAATGTCCTCCTTCAGCAAACCCAGCATTTAGATAGTCATGGGGAGCCAACCATCACCAGTCTATACACAAATTGGTAAGAATTTGAATGGCTGTATCAGTCTGCAGCTTTTCTCTCCTATTGTGTTTTGTAAGAGACAAACTTTCAGAGTTAAAAAAAAAAAAGATTGAGATGAGAATGAGTTCCCAAGTGAAAGAGAACAATGTGCCTTGCTTCAGTATGCAGTTGGAAACTATCTCAAAGACATTATATTTTAAACTTTCCACTTTAAAAACATTGCAATTAATATTTCTTTTAATAAGTATCAGTATACTATATGAATTAACATTACCATTGAATAAAAACTATATTTTTAAAAAGAATATATTTAAAAGAATCTGTATAGGGAGAAAAAAATGGAAAAGCAAAGGCATACACCAGTGATGGCAAACCTTTTAGAGACCGAGTGCCCAAATTGCAACCCAAAACCCACTTATGCATCCTCGGGTGCCGGATGGGTGTGGCCCATTGGCTGGATGTGGCCAATTGGGGGGTGTGGCCCATTGGGTGGGCGTGGCTGCGGTGGTAACGGCAGACTGGGTGGAACTAAAAAGTCCAATCAATCAATTCCAACTTTGCAAGATCTTTTTTTTTGCCTCGAGAAGTTGAAATTGACTGATTGATTGAACCTTTTTGTTTTGCACACGGCGGCAGAGGCCTAAAGTGAAAAAGTTTTATAAAACCCAGCTGAAGGCCTAGGACTGGGGCGATGGCGCGCATGCCCACAGAGAGGGCTCTGAGTGCCGCCTCTGGCACCCGTGCCATAGGTTCGCCACCACTGGCATACACCAAAACAAAACAAAAATCCCCTCAAAGACAGTGTATCAGGAGGCGGGAGCTTTTAAAATAACTGTAAAAACCTCACCTACCAGAATTATATCTAGCCCTAGATGAATATTTATAAAAAATGAAAACAAGAAAAGTTTCTTCAAAACTTCTTAAATTTCAACATTAAGATTTAATTTTGAAGAGTGAACTAAACACAGATAGTATCTGGTCTCATTTCTAATTTGGTTCAAAGCAAATTCAAAAACGGAGTTGCCAAATTTTATCAAGTCAATGTTTATGTCCCCAAGGACCCGAACATTCTTTCAGGAATACATAATAATCTTTTCTTTCCAAAAATATATCCTAAAGCTTCATAGATTAAAAGATTCTACATTTTTGAGATACAGTGTAATAAAACAATGTTTTTTAGCTCCAAGAGCATAGTTCATCATAGCAATAACTCCTAACCAATACAGAATGACAAGTGCACACTCACAACATCTCTTGTATAGAAAGGATGGAAGACAAACTTTTTAAAATATTTTTCTGAGGGATCCAGTAAATTCTAAGTTCTTCTACACAAGAAACATAGGTAATATTCCTTGAAGCCTGGCACCTAGGTTATTCCAATTATCTGATCCAAATCTATTGTATATTGTCCAAGGTTTTTAAAAAGGTAATAAATTGTCAGTTTAGCCTCAATAAAGGTCTTCTTCAATACACTCAAAGCTTCTGTTGCTTCAGAGGCTGTACCAGAGACATTAATTAGAGACTATGAATTTCACGAAGTGGAGTGTTTTAGTTTCCTATCAAGGAATTTGCTAATTGGTTTTAATTGAATATTACCAGCTCTGAAGACGGGCATTTAGTACATTAGGTTGTTTTATGTCAATTAGCAAGGACAAAAATTCATATAGGTCTTGTCAGAATTGATATGGTGTTAATTCTACTATGAAAGTAAATTTCATTTTGTTAAGGTATCTGGAAACTCTGCTACGGCAAGTCAGTAATGGCCATATAGCTTATTTCCCTGCGATGAAGGCATTTGTCAACTTGCCTACTGAAAATGAGCTGACATTTAATGCAGAAGAATATTCAGACATCTCAGGTAGGTTTTCTGTAAATGTTTGTTACATTGTTTGTAACTATTGGAGTTTTTCTCTCAAGTAATGCTTTTTAAGTACAAATACTACATCGGGAAATCAGATAGTTAAGCTGTATTGTTGAACCCAGAGAAAAATAAAGAGAATTTAGCTCACACAATGAGGCTTCACTAAGTCTTCACAAGTTGCTCCTTTCACACTTGTGATGGATCAAAGAGAGCTAAGGAGCGGAGATGGGCTAAGAAGCAGAAGTTGAGAATAAGTTTGTTTTTATAGTGAGGGAATTTCTATTTATTTATAGTCCACCTTTATTATTTTTACAAATAACTCAAGGCAATTAACTTGAGGATATACTTTCCTCCTCCACTTTTCCCCACAACAACACTGTGAGATGGGTTGGGCTGAGAAAGAGGGACTGGCCTAAAGTTACCCAGTTGACTTTCATCCCTAAGGAGAGACTAGAACTCAAGATCTCAGCTTCTAGCCTGCTGCCTTAACCACTAGACCAAACTGGCTAGTTTCTCAATTTATTTACCTGCTTCATTTTTACACTGCAGCAAATTGATTGCAAATTATTTTCTGTTTTGGGTGTTTGAGATAGAGTGCATGCCTTAAGATGCTAATAGAACAGAATAGCAATATATACTGTAGGCATTATATTAAAGCAAATGTATATGATTTTTATTCCTTAGAAATGAGAGCCTTATCAGAACTTCTTGGTCCATATGGTATGAAGTTCTTAAGTGAAAGTCTTATGTGGCATATTTCCTCACAGGTTGCTGAGCTCAAGGTAGTTTTTGAATAATCTTGCATGGTTACTGTTTTTATAATTTAACAGCCAAATTTGTGTTAAAAAGAGATATCTCTAAAATGATTTAAATTAGTATCACCTTTTGTCCTCATTCATCAGGATTTTTCCCTGCATTTCATCGGAATGGCAAACTCTCTTCACTTTAGGAGAAATTTTTGTAGTCTTAAAGCGCACAAACCTTTTGGTTTAACCATAAGCTATACTCAAACAACATATCTCTGTATATCATAAATGCCTGGGATTGGCTGGACAGCTCTTTACATCTGATTACATATAACTTTCAGTCTTGTGGCTGCCATATGCCCTATTTATCTGTTTAAACAATTTGTATAACCTATGTACCTCATGGTGGTGACTCTGGGCAGCACATCAAGTAATAAACTCAACACAACCTAATGCAACAAATAGAAACTTAAATTTATAATGATAACATGTAATGTGTGATCAGACCTAAAAATTGAATATTAATCCATAGAGACCAAACCACAAATCCACCAACAGAACTGGTTTAATCTCCTGGCTCAGTGCCTAGGAGAGCATCCTGGCCTTTATGAAAATCCAGAAAGGTCAGGGCCCTCCTGATCTCAGGTGACACTGTTCCACAGGGCAGGTACCATGACAGAGAAGGTATGACTCCGAAGCCCCAGAAAAATCCTATTTCTTTATGGACACAACTTGGTGCATGGCAGTGCTACTTGTTCTGATGGGTGAACACAAAAGACTGCAAGTATCCTGGACCCGTTTAGGGCTTTGTAGTGATTTACCAGCACATTGCATTATATCCAGAAACCCACTGCAACAATACAGTGTAAAGCAAGAGTGTCACAGGGGCATAACATAATGTGCCCCAAATTGTCTGCACCATTGCATTCTGGACCAGCTCTGGGTTACAAATGCCCGCTTGATGCTTTGAACCGTAACTTCTTGCCTTGGCTGCTTGATGGCAGTTGAAATCCAAAATGTGACTGGTTTAAAGTTTTCTATCCCTAATTTAAGGAAATCCGGTAATGATTCAGGAAACCTCATCCTTGAGATGTAGTTTCATGAAGAGTGGTATAGTATGTAGTCTTAGAGCTATAGCTTTAATTCTTTGAATGCAAACTACATATATTTATATGTAATTTATAAGATATTTATATCTTATAAATTAGTCTCAGAAATGTACTGTAAAAATCCTGCCAAAAAAGAAGAAGGCATATAGAAGGCAATATTTTGAAGCTCTAGCCAGACCAAACTCAGAAAATGTAAGTTATTTTTCCATGAGGAAAATCTGTAAAGGATGTTGATGTGGAGTAATGATGTACTGTATTGAATATTGTGTTCTGCCATAGTTACAGTATGCTTTTAAATTTCTATGCATATTATTCAGAGAATGATATTTATCATTTGCTTTATTTTGCTTTGCTCTCTATTCTGCTCTGCTCTACTCTACTTTCTTTTTAGACCATCTTAGTCCAGATTGAGGAATGCGATCCAGTTATTCCAAACCATCTTTGGCCAACTTTGTGAGATGATTAGAACAATAAATGCTTTATGAAGTAGACAGAGCTTTTATTATTACACTCAAAAGCTTTCTGTTTGCTGTGTATTCAGGCTAAAATAGCATAATGGCATAGTTCTTCTGGTCAGATAGTAGGAAGATCTGGATTTCATGAGCTGTTTCCTGCTTGCCTCACTTAAATGTTCTAAAGCATGCACTTATTACTATACTCAGATCTGTGCCTGACCTGAGATCTTGCTTCGTCTTAGAAACTTGTGGTTGAGAATGTTGAAGTACTAACACAAATGAGGACCAGTTTTGATAAACCAGATCAGATGGCAGCTCTCTTCAAAAGATTGTCATGTAAGTATTCTAATCAGTAAAAGACATAAATATTCATATTTGTTAATGGAGTAGGTAATAAAAGTTAATAATAATAATAATAATAATAATAATAATAATAATAATAATAATAATAATAATAATAATAATAATAATAATAATTAATAATAATAAAGTTGGAAGGGATCTTGGAGGTCATCTAGTCCAACCCCCTGCTCAGGCAGGAAACCCTATACCATTTCAGACAAATGGCTGTCCAGTTTCTTCTTAAAAACTTCCAGCATTGGAGCATTCACCGCTTCTAGAGGCAGGTTGTTCCGCTGGTTAATTGTTCTGTCAGGAAGTTTCTTCTGAGTTCTAGATTGCTTCTCTCCTTGATTAGTTGCCATCCATTGCTTCTTGTCCTGCCTTCAGGCGCTTTGGAGAATAGCTTGACTCCCTCTTCTTTGTGGCAGCTCCTGAGATACTGGAACACTGCTATCATGTCCCCCCCTTGTCCTTCTCTTCATTAAACTAGACATACCCAATTCCAGCAACCGTTCCTTATATGTCTCTTGGTGACAAAAAAATAAATAGCTGAAATAGATCAACACTGTCAAATAATGACTAAAATTAACAAGTTACACTCATTAGAAATAGCAGGACCTTCATTAACTAATTGCATAAATCTATGAACCGTCGTATATGGCTGATATAACAATCTATTTAATTCATTAGGTGAATGAAACTCACAAATAAAACACTATAAAGACAAATATTTTAAAAGCTTGTAAGAATTTTAAGAAGAGTTCTCGATATTAAAAGGATATCAAAGTGGATTCCAAATAGGCTTCTGGAAAAAGAACATTCATTTTTTCATTCTGTCCCTTTCATTCAGTCTTAGATCTGATTTGCATTTCAAATGACTTAAGTTAATCTTCCTAGTTTATTACCTTTCGTTCAGAATTCGGAGCTAGGGACTGGTGGGAACTAGGTTTGAGAAAGCTACAGTGTGAACTGAAGTAATTAGGCCATTGTCTGGCTAAATTACTGTATATGGGATTACTTTTAATTTTCTGCAACCCAGAGTTTTAAACAGAATATGGAGGCGACGCCACTGTTTGTACTCCACCCTTGATCATCTTAGCTAATTAAATCCAGCTGGAAATGTATTTATTGATTGATTCATTCATCAGTTTATATAGCCGCCAACTCAACCAAGTGACTCTGGGCAGCTTACAATTCTAAAATTATACAATAATTAAAAGAATTTAAAAAAAACAAACAATAAAAACATCCATAAAATACAGGCAGCAGCCGTGATGGTTAATAACTAATAGTAAAGCCAAGTAACAAGGCCCTTAACACATTCTGAGTTCCAGGCACATAAAGCTTTCTTAAAGCTTTACAAAAAGCCAACAGGATTGGGAGCAAATGGAAATGGTTATCTGGGGATCCTGCAGATTTTTCATCTTTCCAGAAAAAGTTCTTCTCTTGGTTCTGAAAGAGGAAGTGGCATGCCTCCTTCTCAAAATTCCTTGCCTAGATCTCTGGGTTTTGGACTACTATTGTCTAGTAGCAATTATTGTCTTGTTGGATGAGATGGTAGAGTGGAGGATGACCTTCCATTTCAATATGCTTAGGTGAAATATATTTTCTAGATTTTTATGCGATACAGATCTAGTTTCAGCTCTGAAACTGCTTTGGTGGATGATCCTTATTAGAGGAAAGTGTAGCCCCTGTTTGGTTTTCTAGATCCATTTATTATATTAATTTCCTAGAATTACTTGTTATGTAGACGTTGGTGTCACTCTGATAATGATGAAGCTGGACTGTTGAGTACGGTTTGTTGGGTCTAGCTATGAAGTACTGCAAGGATCCATATTGTCTTCCATGTTCTATAACATCCACATGAAAGAATGGATGAATCATGTGAATATTTTGAAGCCAGGGATAATGAGTATGCAGGTGATATGCAACTCAGTCTTCAAGAGCCTAACCAATGTGTAGAGACAGTATTAATTCATGAGCAGTGTTAAGCAGGAACTACTGACAAGACAGACAACCTTCTGTAAGCAGGTATGGTGAACAAACAGAGAGGTATTTATGGAAATATCATTGTCCCCCAAGAGTCAAAGTGCTTGCATTGGCTATCAGTTTTCTAGCTGTCATCCTTCCCTTATGGGGATATTCTAACAACAGCCATTTATGAATGAATAACCTTGCCTTGCATTTTTTCTCTAGACAACCTTTGAAAACAGTTTGGACGTTTCACCTATGAGAAATGGTGCTCCTCAGTTACTGAAAAACATGCAAAGACAGAGTTATATTTCACATATTTGCTCCTATTCCTTAATCACTTTCTTAACCTGCTTAAGGTAGTAATGTTAAGTAAGGCCCAATTGACCTCGAGCATAAATTGATGTTGGATCCATCCAGTGTCTGAACATTTCAGAGGAAATCCTGTTCATGGGCAGTTTATAAGCAACCTTTGAAAACTGTGTCTTGAGTGAGGTTCATCTTGATTGTATTCCTGTCTGTATGGGATTGTATCTTGGTTGTTCCTCTGTCTTTTACTAGTTCAGTTCCACTGACAGTTTAAGGCAAGGGTCTTCCTCCAGAAATTCTGGCTGTGGCAGGAGATTTTGGACAGGGGGAGTACGTCCGCGAGATTTAAAAATGCAAATATGTTCCTCCTGGTTCATGGTCCACCTCCTATAGAACTTAACAAGGATTTAAAAAATGCTACTTATGACCATAGTGAAAAATTTGCCATTCTGTTTCACAGTCTTTACATTTTTATTTCAGCTGTTGATAGTGTTTTGAAGAGGATGACTATTATTGGTGTTATTTTATCATTCCGATCACTTGCACAAGAAGCGCTTAGGGATGTAAGTACTGACCTGTGCATTGTAACTGTCCTGTAAAACACATTCACTTACCTACATGTAAATTGAGTGAAATATATTACAAAAGTAAATGTAGTCAAGTGCTAATAACTGTAAATGAGGTAAATAAGGTCTCAGTAGTCTTAAAATAGCTGCCATGAATAAATTGACGGTGCCATGGGATAAATGTATGCAGAAATCATAAAATGCTGTCA
>NW_015387583.1:35452-55567 GCF_001527695.2 Protobothrops mucrosquamatus
TTGATTAAGTTTATTTATCTTGGCCCCTACGTAGGATATAAAACTTTGTGTGTTTTCATTTAAACCAAGTTGAAATGAATATGGGTCCTTAAAAACATTATACTTGTAAATCGTAAGTTTCTAATTGTCAGTAATTAAGATAAGATAACCTTTATTGTCATTTTTTACTGTGGGCACAACGACACACATCAAAAATGAATTTTAGTTGCCTGTTCTCATATCTTCTTTTAACAAGCTATATATACTTCACTGTTCTCCCCTCTAGCATCCTTTTTTAAAATCATTAATGTCATGGCAATTCTTTTTTCTTTATGTTTTCTTTCTTGAGCTTTCTCTTCAATGATTAATCTAGGGCAGGCATATCAAACTCACGATGTCACGTGACGTCGCACGATGTATCGTGACTTTTTCCCCATTGCCGCCAATGGGGTGGGCACGGTTTCAGTATGATGCATCCAGCCTGCAGGCCGGCAGTTTGACATGCCTGATCTAGGGTGTGTTTCTTTCTGGACACACCCCCCCATAATAAATTGTCTTAATTTGAATTCATTTTCAGAAAATATTAGTCCAGAGGAGGAATATAAAATTGCTTGCCTTCTGATGGTCTTTGTGGCAGTCTCCTTACCAACTTTGGCTAGTAATGTGATGTCTCAATACAGTCCTGCCATTGAAGGTAATATTTATGGGAATTCATGGAGAGAATCTATTAACTGTTCAGCTGAAGCTATTGATTTCAATTTATATAGTCTTGGTGCTTACATTTTCGTGTGGAACAAGAAGTCATTTTTATCTCAGAATGGTAGTTTTCAAAAAATAAATATCTTGCTTCAATCAAGCCTGGTTTTTAGAGATTAGTGATTAGAAAAGGTTTAAGCTATAGCGAAAGTATTTATAGGATGAAAAGCAGTGGTGATCATTATCTGGAAGCAGTATTGACTTGTATGTGTATATGCATAAAAAATAAATGTAATAATATAAATGTGTTCTTGTCTAGGTCACTGCAACAATATCCATTGCCTGGCAAAAGCAATCAATCAGATTGCTGCAGCCTTATTTACCATTCACAAGGGAAGCATTGAAGATCGTCTCAAAGAATTTTTGGCTGTATGTACAATTATTTTTTTCCAAAATAACCTGCTCCAGAAATTAAATCTTTTATTTTGCAAAGTTTGAACCTATACAGTGATTCGTGTGCACTGTGTTTGTTATCAACCCTGATAATACTGTGGGGGGGGGGTTTCTATATAATAATGATTGCTATAGTGAATGTCCATTTTTTGTTTTGCGTATTGTTTTTCAATAGAATCTAATTGAGGGATTCGAATAATCAAATGAACTGTGTAGTGTTCAGTTAGTCCCATTCATTTCATTATTACTCATTACCCAATATTCCCTGTGTTTGTTACATTCCTTAGCATTGTGAATTACTATTAGTGTTATGTGGTATTTGTATCAGACATTGCACATGTCCTGAAATGAAAATGAAATAGTGTGCCTTAAAAGTAGGAGGAACTGTAACTTGTTTTGCTTATGTTTAATCATGTATGTGATCAGGATTTATCACTTGTTGCTTGTAAGCACATTGAGAGCTTATGCACCGGAAACAAATTCCTTCTGTATGTCTAATCACACTTGGCCAATAAAGAATTCTAACTCTGTTGTGTGCATTCTTACAGCTTGCCTCCTCCAGTCTACTAAAAATTGGCCAGGAGACAGACAAAACCACTACAAGGAACAGAGAATCTGTTTACTTACTTCTTGACATGGTACGCTTTAATCCTAACTATTGCACCTAAAGCTGTTTTGCAAGTAAGCAGAGAGAGATTGTTGTGGATCACAGGAAAATAATTGCTCAACAAGCTTAACTTATTTAAACAATTTCTACTCCAGCCTTTCCCCCCCCCCTAGTTTTGTCTCAAATTGGACGTATGCTGGCTGCAGATTTTGTGAGTGTCGGTTCAGTACAGCTAGAGCCCACAATATTACACTGTCTTTGCCTTCTCTTCCGTGTTGTCTCTCACTCCAGCAGTTTCCCATTTTAAATTTTCTCAGCAGTACATAGATCACTACCAAGTGCATTTCTGAAAGTTACTTTATTGTGATATCGTGCTCATTCAGCTCACTCTGAAAATGTAAGGAGAAGAAAAATAGTAGGCTGACCATTGTGATTCTCTCTTGTGGGTCAGAGTCTGCTAGCAATGTGACATGATTGCCACATTCTAAATTGGTTGGAGCACCTCACAAATGTGCATAGAATCATAACAAATATTTTGGGAATGAGAGCAATTTATAAATATTTATAAATTTGCAATTGTGGCACATATCTGTAGCTCGGCTATAGGATGAGGGTGAAGGTTCATTCTCTGAGTTTGAGGCTCGGTTTCCAAACGTTTCGTTACCAGGCTAAGTAACATCTTCAGCAGTGTTCAGTAGATGTCTGTGTCTATTGTTTGTAAGGGCTTCAGTTGTGGGTATGTCAAGTGAGGGTCGTCTTGTGATGGGCCAGGTGTGAGTCATCAGAGAGAGGCTTGTGATGGGAGGGTAATTCACACCCTCCAAGGATCCTGACCTGAAGTACCTCTCCATCACAGGCCTCTCTCTGATGACTCACACCTGGCCCATTGCAAGACCCTCACCTGACACTCCCACACCTGAAGCCCTTATAAACAATAGAACACTGACACAGACATCTACTAAACACCACTGAAGATGTTACCTAGCCTAGTGACGAACCGTTCAGAAACCGACGCTCAAACTCAGAGAACGAACCTTCACCCTGACGCTTACAAAAATTTTGGGAATGAGAGTAATTTATAATGCATCCAAAAAGAACAGGCAAATTAACTATTTGGCTTACAGGCTTTACAGACCAGAGGTCTCCCTTGCAGCAATTGGAGTCTCCTTGTTATAGAGATTGCCCCCAAAATGTCATTTTTATTGAAGCCTTAGTTGAAATGTGTGTGTGTGTGTGTGTACACCTGTACGAATATCCGTAAATATAGGAAGACAAATTTTACCAGCATCCTGAATTCTACTCTTTGCCCAGATTCTGACTGATTTCCTCTTTTATCTTAGATTGTGCAGGAGTCTCCCTTCCTGACTATGGATCTTCTGGAGTCCTGCTTTCCCTACGTCTTGCTACGGAATGCGTACCATGCTGTGTACAAACAAAGTGTCACATCCTCTGCCTGAATAGCTACTTATCTGGAGACCAATTAAGCACGCCTCTCTGTTGCCTCAGTTTTACTTGTAAACTGTGGAGCTGTTTTCTTTTATGGCCTGGCAGACTTTTGTGGATTCTGAACTTTTTCCCAATGCAGTTGTATTTCTGACCAGTGGTTTCTTAATATGGTTGTATTACAATATAAGCTTGGCTGATTTTAGGTTGCACATTTGCTGAAATTATCTCTTTATTTTTTTTCTTTTTTAAGAGTCTCAATTCTGTTCAAAAGAGAAATGCTGAAGTTATGGAGTTTTTTTCATATTTGATCATGCAGAAATCATAATGGCTTGTTTATCTCCATGAAGAACTCTATTTAGTGATTATTTTAGTGTTCCTAGTTTTCATCTGTGTGTAAATTATTTCATATAGGGAGAATTACAACCTGTACCTATTGTTCTTATCAGAAATAAGATCTGGATGTGCATTTCTGTGAACTACAACATTTTTACTTTATTTTTTTGAAACACTCACTCACATTAATGACAGATGCTATCTAATATTTTAAAAATAAGTTATAGGATTGCTTATCCTTAAACAATCTTCTCCATACAATCTGAAATGAGAAAAAGTGATTTTGTTTGTATAAAGCCTACATAGTGAAATTTTTTAAGACTAATGTCCATGGTGCCCCATTGGCATTAACACTACATTGTATCCTCCTGTATAATAAACATTCTTATGCATTTATCAAATGTTGATAAAATGTTAGCCCTTAACCACTTTTTATATGTTTTAAATTTTTGAAATTCAAGTGTATCTTCCATTACATACAATAAACACTACACTGAAATGTGCTGGTGACTTTGCTATTTTATGCTAAGCTAGATTGAACTGACACAATTTTAATGTATCTTCATCAAAGAATTTCTTTAATGTTTGACTCAACATTAGTTCTCTTTTTTTGTACAGAATATATTTTTAGTATCTTAACAACTACAGAAGAAAGAGCAAAACATTTCCCTTACTGTCATCTCTAATGTCTATGATTACAGTACAGTTGATTGAAGAGTACTTTATTTTTTAAATACTTTGAATGCATTAAAAACACCTAACTTTGCAGGTTGCTCTGCATTTTTCTTAACTGTAACTAAAGGAAGCGAAAAGTTTAGTCCCCTAGCTTTTGGTTGCATACTTTTCAGTTACTTTCAAATACCAACAGTTGCTTATGCCAATCCTTTGCCATCTGTGCTTCTTTTGAAACATCTTTGAATGCCACATACAGCCTCCCCAAAACTCTTAGTTCTGCATCATTCATGCATGAATCTTGTTCCTGTGACAATTATTACTTATCCTGAAGTTTCAAAACTTGATTTAAGTTCCATTCTAGTCTACTTTCAAATCCTCTAGAGATACACAGATCCAGCTGTTGCAGTGTCTAATGTTTTCAAATGTTGGCAATTCTTTTTTTTTCTCCAATTTCTCTTGCTGAGGTTTTAAATTACTATCAGTAAAGGTCTGATGCTAATAGATTCTGTGTGACTATGTCTTAACTTTGCTGCTCCAAGGCACACGTGAAATTATTATGGTGCCATTGTTTGCACCATTGACAGTACATTCTGCTGTAGGCTAAAAAAAACTATTTTCAGTAACTTTTGGAATTTCCATCCTATAAGCACAGTCTGTTTTTATGAAAAATATCTGTTTCACATAGACCAGGTTTACCTGACACACTAAGAGAATATAGTTCTTTCACTTGTTTAATGTGTTATATTAATTAATTTAAGAAAACTATGCTTAAGTGAAACCATATGGCTTTATGTGACTTGTAAACCTAGTATAAGTTTAGCCAGTTTGTCTATGAGAGCCAGTATGGTGTAGTGGTTAAGGAACCATGCTAAAAGCATGGAGATTGGATTCTAGTCACATCTTAGGCTTGTAAGCTGACTAGGTGACTGGGCCAGTCACATTCTCTTAGCCCAGCTCACCTCACAGTGCCATTGTGGGGAAAGTAGGAGAAGAAAGGTGTGTTCGTTATTTGTAAAAATAATACAGATAATATACAAATAAATACTATCCGCAGGCAGTATTATGAAGTGATCCCAATGATTATACTGTTAAAAGAAGGATATAATGAACATTTTCCAAATCATTTACAAGTTTAAAAATCCTCCCTATAAAGTTTTACGTTTACTAAAGTTTAGCTGTAGGTCTATTGTTTCCTACTGAATGCAGTGCAAGTGGTAAAATCATTTATGTTTCTAAAATTCTAGTTACTCCATATTACCAGACAGTTCTGAAAGACCAAACTAGAACAAAGCAACACCAGTCTACTTCCCTTCAATACCAGCCTGACTTCTATTGGGTTTGAAGAAGTTAGGCTGCCATCTCTGCAGGGATTGACAACCTGTGGGATTTTGATTTCCATCACCCCGGTCAACACAGATAGCAATGATTACATCAAGAAGATCTGAAGGGCTTCGTGTTGCATGTTCCTACACTAGAGACTGATTCTGAATAGAGTTGTTACCTCAAACTTTATTAAACCATTGAAATCAAAAGTCCTGTATCACTACTTTGATGTCCTAATATTAAATCTATGAGCACATAGATTTGAAGACAGGTGGAATCTATGTTTCGTGGTCCATACATAACATCTTTCATAGGAAGTCAATAGATATCTTTTGTCTGCTATGACTAATAGTTCAATCCTGACAGATTAAATAGAAATGTTGCTTGCAGACAAAGTCTGTTCAAGTGCTCTTTTCCTGAGATTCTGCTCAGCAGCAATAAACTTGTTTCATATCAAATGAAGAAATTCACCTTTTCTTAGTTCTTATTTTCAAGATATTCATACATTTGCAGATTGCAAGATTCATTGAACCAAGCCAACACTTTAAAAATGCTAACAAAATGCATACAGTATCAACAGTATTTTGGCCGTTTAATGTGAGTGTAAGTAAAAAGGTCAAAGATTCCAAGAATTATATTACTGAAATATTACGCTCTTGAATATTCTCTAAAATTCACACATAAAATTGAAGCGGTCTAGCTTTATGAAGTTTATATAGTCACCTATCTCTCCAGAAAGAACTCTGGGTGCTGCACAACAATCGGATGAAAAAAGTACATAAAGCAAGTATAAAAATTCAAATTTATAAATATATGAATTAAATATATAGGCACCCATCTCTATACTTTGAGTTCCATATTTGATTCATTTTGGCTACTTACAAAAATCAGCTTTTGCTGATGTGGGAGAGGAAGCTCAAATTGAATTAATGATTTTGCTGTCTTGCTGTTGATAATTAAGGTAAGATAAAGCTTCTTTAGAAAATGTGAGATGTTAGAGCACACACTGGCATTGTCCTTAAATCATGTTGACTTTGCAAGACTAATAGAAATTGCATACTGTGGGGCTAAGGTAAACCAATGAGTTAAGTATACCTTAGAGGCTGGCAAACAGAACTGTTAAACTACAAACACACAACCATTTAATAACAATTTAGATGCAAATATATGTACTGTACTTTTAAAAAAAGATTAGCGATACTTAGTTAATTGCAAACTCTAGAGTAAATATTAAAGATGAGGGACATAGAAGGATGAGCCTTTTCTCAAGTTCTCAATTAATCTTTGTCATAATGAAACAATGGACTATGTTATTTCGGCAAGATTAGAGTCCTGAATTAAAGCTGCTCATTTTTATCACTCCACCAGGACTAACTCTGCATTAGACAGAGTCTGAAAATACAGCAAATGATTTTGTTACTTATTTGTGATTTTCCTCCCAGGTAGGAAAACAAATTGGCTTATTCTTGGAAATCATATTTGACTTAGATGTTAGTGACAAAAACATCATAATCACCATGATATGTTTGTGCACTGCCCTTTGCTACTAACCTGCTTTATGGTGTTGCACATTCCCAGGAACCTCAAGCTTTGTTTTGAAAACCCACTTACAATCTTACGGCTCTTGTCCTTTGAAATTTCTATTAGAATCCATGTTTAACTTTTAAGCAAGGATCACTTGCCATACAGTTGCCTTCCATTTTTATGTCCAGTTGTTGGGAGTCCTTGTCTACCAGATGGAATTAGGCACATCCTTTGCTCTAGCTGTGCAGCACGTTATCTCAAGTGGGATTCCTTAGATCTTTTGAGATCTTAATTCTAATCCTGGGCCTCAGTTTGATTATATGTGAGTAGCACTTTCTGAATCCCGATGCTATTTTAGATTTCTTTTCAGGAACCCCTTCTGACTGTCCAGTGTTGTTATTTGTTGCTTCCCTTTGTGAACTTCCTGGATAAATCCAAGTGTTACTTTTAAAACCAAATTTGTGTTATTTAAACACTGCAGTTCACCTAAGGGTTATTTTCTTCCTCATTAAAATAAATTATTTGTGGTCTTTTGTTTCTATTCAACTTCTCAGCATTATTCCTAACTGGGTTCTGCAATGTAATTTATTCCTTTTTTTCTTTAGGGATATGTGCATAGGTTTGGCACCTAAATAACTTCAGATATGATATATTGGGCTTGCCCATAAATTATGTGGGGTTTCATCTGCACCTTTTGTGAGTAGATGTCTTTCCAGATAAGTAGGTTAAAAGGATAAAGTTTTAAAAAGAAAGTTTTAATTTAAGGTTGGCAAAAGAGAATATTATTGGAAGAAGAGGAAATCAAGTAAAGCTATTTATGGACTATAGAATTAGAGAAATTAATTATTATTGTTTTTTTAAACACTAACCCAGACAACAAGCTGTTTACTAACTATTAAGGTGTATGTTAAAAATCAATAATATATATATTTTTTAAAAAAGAAAGTTTTAAAAAGTAGTTTTTCCCACCCTTGTCTTGATTGGCATGGGGCAAAAAATGTCTGAATAGTTCTAATTACTGTTTTGCAGTCAAGCCTAGGAAAAGTGTTTCCTTCAAGTAGTCTTGAGGCTATGATTCTAACTGGAACTGGAAATTTCTTTCTAAGTGAAGCAATCTTTAAACAAAACATCATGTGACAGCACCACTTAGTGACCGCAGTTCTGGCAGTCCCAGCTGTGGTGGATAGGCCGGGACTTCACTCTTCTGCCCTGCACAAATTATCCCACCCCCCATCAATTCTCTCCACCCACCTATCTCCCTTTACACCTCTGTCCTTCTGGACACCCTGCACAGCATGGCCGAGATGAAAAGGCTGCTGTATTCCACCACCATACCGCACCACCAACAACACTATCCTAACTGTCTAATTGTCTTTTTTACCTCAGGCTCCATGGCATAGGGGCTCTGTCAGGGCTGGCCTTGCCTCCGCCTCCCTGGCCACTGAGCTCCTGGCAGACCTGTCCTGCTTCAGCATCCTCAGCTCACCACTGCATGCATGCATGCTTGCCACCACCTCACCACCACCTGCTGCTGGGTTCCTAGTGGGCCTGTCCTGCTTCAGCAATCTCAGTCCACCAGCAGCCAGGAGTCGTGCAAACATACTCACCTGTACTCCTCAGCCCAGCAGAGGGTAGGTGTGAGGCACAGCAAGGTGAAGAAGTTGAAGGTCGGCTGGGGTGGTGACAGGTAATGTCAGCAGAATACAGTGGCCCCTTCATCCCAGCCCTGCTGTCCAGAGGGTCCAAAAGGACAGAGAAGGGGGGAAGATCCAGCAGGTAGGGGAAGTGGAGGCAGTTCACATAGGGTAAGAGAACATGACCGCAGTAGGCTGTGATGGTCATAAATATAAGCCGGTTGCCAAGTACCCGAATTTTAATCATACTGCAATAGTTAAGTGCAAGGACCAGTTGGAAGTTCATTTTTCTAGTTCAAATGGTCACTAAATGAATGGTGGCAACTTGAAGACGGCCAGTATTTCTTTTTCCTTTAAATAGCATCCATATTTTGATTCTCTTTGTTCCTTGCAACGAGAATTCAATTGTCCTCATCCTTTATTTCCTACTCAGGTTGAATAAGTTCCTACAAATTAGCTTCATTGTGCTTTGCCATTAACATTACTTTGTGGTATTTTGTAACAGGGCAAAATAGGTCAATTTTACAACTGCATTATATTATTATAGTGACTTATGTAATTTACATCTCATTCAGGTACATTAAGCAAGATTCTTGCTTTCATTATGGTTTTAAATTGCATCCAATTAAGGCGCATTATATGATTCTTAAAGGATTCCTGTTTTCATTATGATTCATCAGTCATTTCAGTTTAGCACTGTATTTTCCACATACCTATACTAACATTCCATTTGCTAAGTTTTCTTTAATAAAATCCATCAAGACTTATAAACACACTTAGTTACAGATATCTTGATTTAATGCACCACTATTCAGAACAAAAAATAAGATTTTCAATTTCAGGATTATGTCCACTTTCAAGGAAGCATCTAACATAAAAGCAGTTTATTTGTCTGCACCTCTGTTTTTGTTTTTTTTTCAATCTGTGCAAGATTTGACTTTTCTTTTAGAAAGTTTGATCTCATTTATCTTTTTCTATTGTTTTAACTCTGTAAAGTGTGCATTCCCTTTCAATATCTTCTCCTTTACTACTGTAATGTTAATTTATGTTCTTCCATTTTATTTTATTTTTAGAGAATTCTTTGATATAATAACAATGTTATCATTATCATGCAGTGTGCCTCCAGTTTGGCAATTACATTCTTGAGACAAATTTTATTATGATTTTGATTACTTCTATTATCTCTTTAGTGTTTTTTAGTTTACACAATGCCAGATTTAGACTTAGTGAGGCCCTAAACTATATAAAGCTTGGAGGCCCCTTGTTAAAAAGCATAACCAGCAAGTCTCACCAAGATGCATACCAAAACAGGATCTTCTGGTACCGCAAAAATATTGAAAACATATTTGTCTTTTAATTATTTAAAAGCTAGGTATTTAAAGTGAAAAAAAAACATTTTTTTCAAATGAATGTATTTACTGATTACATATTATTTGGCTGACTTGATCTCTTTCATAGATTGTAATATAGTATATCCTGGAAACAATACTTAAATATAATCTTAAAATAATTTTAAGATATGTTAACATATATACAAACACTGACAACATAAGTAATGAAATAACTATTAATATAATAATAAACTCATTTGCAAAAACAGAAAATTGTTATTCTGACATTTTGTGAGGCCCTAACTGTAGCTCGTTCAGCTTATGCCTATATCTGGCATTGGTATGGCCTTACGTCTGCTGAATAGGTTGATGCCCTAACACAGGTTCTATTAAATTTTCATTCATTGATAATTTCAGATTCATGAGTTTTCTGAACATTAAAGTAATATTGCTGATTCCTGAGTATGCATATGATTGCTTAGCTCATCCCAGATCTTTCCTGAAGCACAATTTTGAAACAACTTATAGTTCAACCTTAGAATTATTCCATACTTAACTAACCTATCATTTTTTCATCCAAACTAACTTGACTAGAACTGCTTTTGGATGTGACTTCTCCAGAATTTCTGAGAGATATAGTTTTGCATGTAGTACTTCCTAATTAAGCCCGAATGCACAGTCCATAGTTTGTGAGCTCTGAATGGTGGTTCAGCTATATGCTTGACTAAGCCCTTGAAAATACCTTGGATTATTTTATTGGAATGCTCAAAGTTTAATTTTGCCTCCCTCTTGGGCCCATAACCAGTTTGCTTGAAAATTACTGTAGATAATTTGCATCCAGCATGTTACTAGTCAATCCCTACAGAACACACTTAGATCATTTTTCTCAATAAATAAATGAACAGCTATAATATTTTGACTTGTTTGGTTAATTGAGTTCTCCTGATCTAGTTTTAAGGACTTGTGTATAGAAAAGATAATGTTTTAGATCATATTTGTGCAGAAGTATTGAACATTCAAGAGGTTCATAAAGTTTTAAGCACTACTGTATATCCAGATTGGAGCATACACACCTGCCCCTCAGTTCAGTAGCAAAAATATAGTTTGCTATTTCTTTATGAAAGTTCAACAAGCATAAAATGTGCATCTGGTAAAAATGGGTTAAGAGGCATTCATAAATAGGGAAAGAGAGAAACATGAACAATAGGCAACCATTTACCTTATCTAGGTATCTATCACAAGGAAACAGTACTTGCCAGGGCCACCTGGAAACAGTAACAGTAGCTGTGTATCATTAGCATAAATAGTCTCAAAGGGAGTAAGTGGTTATTTCAGCTTTAACCCTTTTATGCACACAAAAGCAGCAGAAAATGATCCTTCTTCTATTCTGCCCCATAAAGGGAACAGTTAGGTAGTGTAGACAAGGATAGTGTAGCCAACATTTTCCTGCTTGATAGGTCTCATATTCCTTCACTTGACTTACAACAGTTCATTTAGTGACCGTTCAAAGTTATAACAGCACTGAAAAAAGTGACTTATGACCATTTTTCACACTTATGACCGTTGCAGCATCCCCATGGTCATGTGATTTACATTCAGATGTTTGACAACTGGTTCATATTTATGACGATTGCAGTGTCCCGGGGTCATGTGATCGCTTTTGCGACCTTCTGACAAGCAAAGTCAATGGGGAAGCTAGATTCACTTAACAGTGTTAGTAATTTAACAACTGCAGTCATTCATTTAACAAATGTGGCAAGAAAAGTCGTAAAATGGGACAAAACTCGTTTAACAAATTTCTCACTTAGCAACAAAAATGTTGGGCTCAGTTGTGCTCGTATGTTGAGGACTGCCTGTATCTGAAGATGAATCCGGAGACTGGTAGGTGCAAAACAGCTGCCTTCCCCCCAAATCTACACCCTTCCCCTTTCATCTTTTCCATGTTATTTCCTATTTCTCCACCACCCTACTGACAAGTCAGATATTGTCCAGGGGTTTTAAATTTAGTCATAAACACCCTTAAAGTCTAGAGCAGCGGTTCTCAACCTATGGGTCGCGACCCCATTTGGGGTCGATCAACCATTTCACGGGGGTCGCCAAGCAAGGCTGTCTGCCATTTTTTTCCCCTTTTCCGGCGGGTGCCTTACCTCCCTTGAGCTGGGCCAGCTGGTGGTTGGCCTGCTCCGTCTCTGCCGCTTGCCAGCTATGCCTCGGCCGGCGCAGGGGGCGGAACCACGCATGCGCGGCGCTCCCGGGCAGGGAAAGTCCTCGACTTACGACCGGTTGGGTAGTCCTCGACTTACGACCAGTTTAGTCCTCGACTTACGACCGGTTTAGTCCTCGACTTACGACCGGTTGGGGTCGCGGCATTAAAAAGGTTGAGAACCACTGGTCTAGAGAAAGGCAGATGCCCCTGTGTGATGATTAATAAATACGAAAGATGTAAGAACTGAATTAACTTCCTTGCTAAACAATTTCCAGCCAAGTCATGGACTTTGAAACGAAGAAATAAGTCAGTACGTATCCTATTAGCCAAAGGTTGTCTTGGAGAGGAAGCTTGATAAGATGAGGTGTAGGATGAAAGGCAGGTAACGGGCAGAGTTTGGAAACTGATAGTTGTAAATGATAACTAATTGTTATAACTTGCAGACTGGTGATCCCTACAATTCCTGACATTGCATTCTTTAGAATACCGGAGCAACTGTAATGGTAGCCCCCACATTAATAAGTTCATGTCCTGAACTGTGTGGTTTTATATTATGAATGAAAGCAATCAATGATTCAAGAATCCACGCAGTCTTGGGCTTTCCCCCAAATGTAGCCTATAGAACTGTGAGGGATCATACTACATTCTTCCCCTCATTCCAAAAGGATCATCTGCTCGGCAGGAAAAGACTTCCTTAATGCCTTGATGTTATTTTATCTCTGCAATAGTTGATGGGGCTTTGTAGATGATCCAGTTAAAGGACTTTCAACTCAGGGTTCCTCAAGTTTATTCCTATTGCCCATTACAGGGTCTCACCTTGCATGTCATAATTTGGTTATTCACTATTTACTATATTATGTAAACTCAGTCATTGTGGCTTATAAATAAAGCATTATCTAGTGGCATGGTACACAAAGTTGGCCAATTGTAACTTAAAGCAATCTGTGAACCTTATAGGTTAAACGGGAATCTTATAAGTCATTTAAATTAAGATTCTACTTAACACAGAAGATTCAGAATGAGGGACTCCTGATCAGGTCTCTTCTGGTCAAAAGCCCCAGGCCATTGCTCCTCTAGGTAACTGGTGCCATTGTCCATCTGTTCAGGAAGTTCAAATTTCCTATAACTTAAACCTATTCACAAGACAACCTTGTTGAACTCAGTGTATTGTCTTCTTAAGCAATTGAGTATACAATGGTAATAAGTAACTTAAAGATGTTAGGATTCATTTGCTATATCACTGTGAAAGCTATTTGATCAACCACTGACCCTAGACAATGTTCAAGGAAACCTTTGGTATGATATTTCTTTTGCAAAAGTTCCAAGGAAATAAAAATAAAAATTGAAATAGTATATTTTAACAAATGCAGTTAATTCAGATGGTTAGCTATCTTGGTGAGGTTTTGATTACCAGTTTATTTCATTCTGAGTTTTATTCCAGTGCACACACACACACCCCGGTTCAAATATTTTTTAAATTTTGTTAATAGAAACAAAAAATCTTCCAGAAATGTTGTTCTTGGCCCATCATACAAAGGCTTCATTTATTATATCCTCCATTAGATTCAAACATAGAATTGTTCCAAGCATTACAATACAGCAGTACACAGTACAGAAAACAGTAACTATAGGAAAACACTATGCAAGGGAACAAATGTCAGTTTTTTGCTGTACCTTTAAAAAAAAGTACCATTGAAATAAGAGGCTGACAACAGCTGCATATCATTTCCAACTTGACCTTCTTCTTGGCCTTGGAGGCTTTTTGTGACTGTCTTAAGTTACATTACACAAAGGTTGCACCTGTAACAAATTACACATGATGCCATTTTAAATTTTCCTCCCAGACTATCATGAATATATACTTATGAAATTTCCATTATTTCATTTGTATCTTTGGTTTAACTGAAAACCAACCTGCTCTGGAGTCCTGGGAGAATTTTGCAAGTTTTAGAAAGTTGCAAAGACTTCTCCCCCACCCCCCCCCCCGAGGATTTATCAAGGAGTTATCAAAGCTGGACTGTTTTATTGTGTCAGTATATAGTATTGTTTTGTATTTTCCAATATATTGTTTGATTTTATTACTCTTGTAAGTATATGTCTCCCTCATAAAGTCCCCAAAGGGCTATCCCATTTTTAAGTCTTATCAGAAATCTGTGAAAATTACCTCACAATATTTATAATGCAAACAAGAGGAGCTCTATCAACAACTGATTTAAAAATAAACTAAAATCAAAGCCATCCTGGAATCTCAAGTTATGTTTAAAAAACACAAAAAAAATCCAGCACCCACATCATCATTGGCAGTTCATGATATCAAGTTACATGTTAAATGAATCAACCTACTAAATGATCATTTAAGAAACCTTATCATATTTTTCCAATATTACAAAACCCTGAATAAACCCACATGCTTTGCCATGTTATTTCATAATGATATCCATGAGCAAATGTCTGATGAACTTGCAAACCTTCTCCTTGTTCCTTTTGCATTTGGCAAATTATTAAATCCCCAATGCAATTTGAATCTAGCAGGTAGTACAGAGGTGTCAAACTGCCGGCCCATAAGCCGGATGCATCATAGTGAAACTGTGCCCACCCCATTGCCGGCAATGGCAAAAAAAGTTACGATACATCATGATACATCACGTGACATTGCAAGTTTGACACCCCTGAGGTAGTACCTAGCCATTGCTTGATATAAAACATTGGCATCTGCTAATGTTTAGCCAATAACTGCCTATAATGAGTAGCCACAGACAGCCCAAATTTGCTAGAAAACATGAATATCACCCAACACTAATTTCATATGCCCTCCAAGGGAAATGAGACTATATTCCCCGACATAGATATCCTGTCCTCTCCCCCCTCCACCTAATATCTATCAATGCTCTATTGACTATCATGAGTAATTTTAAATGACAGCTCCACGTTAAAGCCCCCCTACCTAGTAGCAATTGGCTAACCTTGGCTGATCTTGAAACACCCAAGCGGTGTCTGATTGTTATTTGGACAGGAGGCACCAGGAAACTACAAACTGTGAAATCTGAAAAACACTCCAAATGAACTCAGTGGGAACCCACTTTATTGTTGCCAAGAAAACAACCTGGATATGTCCACGAAATCAAGTTGAACTTGAAGATTTACCTTTTAGGACAGTGCAGCCCTTTGGATTCAAACTGGTGCTTTGGGGCATGCAGGGGTGCAAGTGCGGCACTTGCCTGCAAATCTTTCACCACGAACTAACCAACCGTACAGCAACAAGAGTAGGCCATAAAATAATCTTAAAGCAATCAGGGGAATGATTGCATAATTTCTCCCATTGCAGAGTTATAAAAATGCCACTGGAAACTCGGAGGGCTGAGTACAAACTTACAGTTTTTGCAGCAGAGTCATATATATTGGTTTTAGCCAAATTTTAGTAGAAGCGGCCGATTTAAATATTTATTTTTAATGATTTTTTTAAAACTTTGTATTGTATTGTATTAAACTGTTTTTAACTGGCTGTAAGCCGCCCTGAGTCCTACGGGAGAAGGGCGGGGTATAAATATAATAAAATGAAAAAAAAAAATATGAAAAATATAGAAAACCACCTGAAGCCATTATTCAATACTGGGACCAATGTGGGGCTGACCCCTCACTCACCATTCTTTGTAACTCTTCCTTCTAGCCAAATGAGGGCGCAGGAATGCCCTGGGAGAGATGGATAAGGCAAGTTTCCTTTCCATTTTCATCTCTCTCCACCGAGTGTAAAGGAGAGGGTGAAAACAAAAGCGTATTTGAAGGATGGGGAGCAAAGGTGATTTCCTGTTAGGCTGCGTCTGGCGGGGAATTCTGCTGCCCTCCTTGGTTGATTTTCACCTTCTGTTTGGTGGGAGGGTGTGCATTGGCCGGTGGCTTCATTTTCTGCCCTGAGACCAGTGGGAAATGAAGGGGGGGGTCCAAGGGTGAGAGAGAGAGGGGACGGCGGAGAGGGTCTGCTTTCTATTTGTTCCCGAAGATCAAAAGCATCTGGATCCATGTGGGAAGAGCTGCCTTTGGCCACTAAGTGAAAGTTTTCCCAAAGATGAGGGTGGGGAGGGCTTGTGGATAGGTGTGTGTGTGTGTGGGGGGAAACTAGGACAAATGAAAAGGGTCTTTAAAAGACAAACGAGAATAGATTTGGGGGGACCTTTAAGGCAAGCTCTATGAGCCACTTCTATTGTTGGGGGGGTGGGGGGGAGAAGTAGAAAGGAGGGGGGGGAGAAGTAGAAAGGAGAAAGTTGTAAAAAGAGGGGGGGGGCAAGAATACTGAAGTCGAAAGGAAAAGAACAAGTTCCCCCGTTTACTCCATAAGGAATTTAAGCCTGGTTTCAGAGAGAGGAGCGGGAGGATTAAGATGCTTCCTCAGCCAAGTTGCCAGTTTAGGGTCGAGGGACGAATCTCAGTCTGAAGCCACCTTATTATGGGGACTGTCGCCACGGCTCGTTTTCGGGCAGAACCAGAAGCTTCCCCCCCCCCACCCCNAAACCCCGGCGCAAAGCGAGCGAAGGAGGCGGCCGCTTTCCAGATGGATAAACAGAAAGGGGCGGGGGGCGTCTGCCCGGGAGGGAAGCGGGAGGCAGCCTCAGGTCAGGTCGCTCCTCTCTCTCTCTCTCTCTCTCTCTCCTAGGAAAAAGTGGGTGGGAGGGGGAGCCGGGGGGGGGGGTGCGGCGCGAGAAGGGAGGTGGGGCTCTCCGGCCGGGAGGTGGGAAGGGAGTGAAAAAGCAGCGGCGCGGTCCAGTCACACATCAGCGAAGCCGGCCTTGAAGGACCTGAGCTCGCCGAGCGGCGCGATTGGTCTCCCGCCTCCCTTAGGAAACTTCTTGCCTCCACCTCGCGCCTCTCTCCCGCACCGGCGCAACTTCTGTTTCTCTCTTGGCCTCTCTAGCCTGCCCGAGCCGGAGACTCTCTGAAGGAGGCAAAGAAGCTTGCTTTCCCGAGTTCGGGACCCGGGGGAGGAATCCAACCTCGCTCCCCGCCCGGGCTGTGCGGGTAAAGGTGGGAGAGGCTCTCCGGCCAGCTTTCGGCACCGCAGCTGTATTTGTAGGAGTCGCCCAGAGAGAGGGTCCCCGAGCAGTCGGGGGCGGTCCACCCTCCTCCGCCGGGAAGAAAGCGGGCTTCGCCAAGGGTAGAGGTTGTCGCTGGGTTGCGGCCGCGGCTCTGGGAAGATGCTGCTGCTGCTGCTGCCGCCGCCTCCGCCCGTTCTGTTGCTTGCCCTGGCCGGGCTGCTGGCTTCCTGGGCGCCGGGGGCTCGGGCCGCGGCGTGCGAGCCGGTGCGCATCCCGCTCTGCAAGTCTCTGCCCTGGAATATGACCAAGATGCCCAACCACCTGCACCACAGCACGCAGGCCAACGCCATCCTGGCCATGGAGCAGTTCGAGGGGCTGCTGGGCATCCACTGCAGCCCGGACCTGCTCTTCTTCCTCTGCGCCATGTACGCGCCCATCTGCACCCTCGACTTCCAGCACGAGCCCATCAAGCCTTGCAAGTCCGTCTGCGAGAGGGCCCGGACGGGCTGCGAACCGGTCCTCATCAAGTACGGCCACGCCTGGCCGGACAGCCTGGCCTGCGACGAGCTGCCTGTTTACGACCGAGGGGTCTGCATTTCCCCCGAGGCGATTGTCACTGCCGAAGGATCCGGTGAGTCGCCTTCGGTTTCCTCCCCAGCCACTATCCTGGGATCCCTGGCCTTGCCCTTCTGGGGTTTCTCTTCCACCTCCCTAAGCCTGGCTAGAATTCAGGTGTTTTCTGGATCCTTGGAGACTTCCAAGTTCAGAATCGCACATTTTCCTTAAAACTGGTCACCACCACCACCACCTTGTCTAGAGGCCCCTTGGAGAAATGAAATTGGGTGGAGAATCCAGAATCACTGTTAAGAGGAGGAGGAGGGAGTGTGTACCAGGAGAGAAGGGGGAAATAAATGTGGATAAATTTGCTCAAGAGTTCCTTCTCCCTAAGAGAACCATTGCCTGTAGAAGTTCTCCTCAACTAAACAACTTATTGTCTCAAATCTGCTGGCCTTTCCAGTCTAACCTCGCTCATTCACTGTCAGTGGATCCTTGTCTTCTTTCTCCAATTGCCCATCTTTTCCTTATTTGCAAGTAAACCTTCCCTATCCTTTCAAATTTCCAGGCCTTATTGTCTACATTTGCCCACAACCTAAGCAGCAATCTATTGTTATGGCAATCACTTGTGTTCCCAACCTTTCCCATCAAACTCTTTGACCTGTGTAAAAGCAGGCCAATCTCTGGTCATTTGTAATCATCTATCCATCTTTGTACCTTTGTGTAGCCACAATGATGCTGATTTACTCTGTAAATCTCTAGTTTGGAAATGAACTTAACCATAAGAACTGTGAAATGATTAATCAACTTTTCAAATCCTTATCTATCATGCCTGATACATCTCAACAGAGATTGAGGAATCTGTGGTTTCCAGTTATTACTGCCTGGGACTAATGAGGGTTGGTCTCCAGCAGCAATTAAAGCAATGAAGTGCCTTTAATTTTTCTTGTTCTAAGTTTATGGGTGTATCTCCATTTCCAGTGTGTAACCATGATAATTTGCTTTACTTTATGTTGGTAAGCCACAATTCCAGCAAACCAGGTCCTCTGACTCCCTTATTGCCTTTCCATTCCACAATCGTAGCTTCTCCAGCCCCAGCCTCCTGAGAAGCCTGCAACCTTCCCTAGTGCCTCATATTCTGTTCTCCATCTAAGTTATTGCAAACTTTTCATAGCAAAAAAAAAAATTTGCAAGAAAAAAAATCTTAGACTTTGGACTCTGTTCCCAGGCAATACTTTCCTTATGATTAACTAAAAATGCTTGTTAGCTTTTTCTGGTTCTGTTCATTCAAGATATTACAAAAATGTATTTAAGTCTGCATGGGATGGGATGGGATGGGATGGGATGGGATGGGAAGGAAAGGGAAGGGAAGGGAAGGGAAAGGGAAGGGAAGGGAAGGGGAAGGGAAGGGAAGGGAAGGGAAAGGGAAGGGAAGGGAAGGGAAGGGAAAGGAAAGGAAAGGAAAGGAAGGGGAAGGGGAAGGGGAAGGGGAAGGGAAGGGAAGGGAAGGGAAGGGAAGGGGAGTTAGTACCAGCTTTAGTGGGGTTATCCTATGTCTAAGTCCCCTGGATGATGAAGAAATCTAGGACACTTGACAGTTTGTCCACAATTGTAGTGTTTCTTGCCCATGCGTTCAGGTTTCTTTTCTGTGGGATGAATTAAGATAATTGGTCTTATATACAAACTGAACATTTGTTTAGTATTGAAGCAAACTGTATTGTATTCTATGGAAAGAAATCTGCTGCTTAGTGTAAATCGGCACCTGATTACCAGCTGTGACTTTCACTAAGGACCTAGCTTTCCTCTGCTGTGTGGCTATCACTTAGAATGGCAAAATTTGTTTCCCCAAAGTTAATTTCTTTGCAAAAAAAAAAAAAAAAGTTTTGCAACTTTCTACTTTATTATTAGGATCTTGTAGGTTTTCTTTCGAATTTATTTTGGCAGTGCTTCTTGAAATGCTAGTGCTGAAGATGCTAGAAAAATGAAACTGCTGGTTTCTGTTTTAAGAGCCCCCATCCTTCTGCAGCTTCCCTTGCTACTTGCCCTTATTGATCTGAAGAAGTCCCATAGATTTAATGGGTTCTTGTTTTTCTTTGGATCCTAGTTAAAGCCAGGGAGGCTGCATATTTATGAAGTGGTGGCTGCACAGTGGAATTGGAATAATGGCACACATACCTCTTGGCCACTTTGTAAATCAGGTGGCTGCACAACACTTTTTCAGCTACACATGGTATTTTACAGATCTTTTGGATTTATTTTTTTTTAAATCTGTTCCATTCAAATAGGGTTTTCCAACCTTGGCAATTATAAGATGAATGGACTCCTG
>NW_015387583.1:56191-96148 GCF_001527695.2 Protobothrops mucrosquamatus
CAATTGCCATAAAGCTCCATCTTCTCCATTTCCATGTCAACATACTGTTATCCTCAGTCCCTTTGGAAATTCAATAGGAATTAGGAAACAGCTGGTGATTTGTGCTCAGATGCTATGAGAGTGTTTGAGACTCCAAGAGAAATGTGTATTGGAATCCAAAGGTAGCTTTGTATGACCAATTATTAACTTACCATATAGATTTAGGAAGAAGATCAGGAGGATACTTACACATGTCTACAATAGGCAGAGCCTACCACAATTCAATGAGAGCTTTCAGAAATTCCATTTGGCAAATCTTGGTCAGTGACGATAAAGTAACCTCTTGAGGATTGGCTATTCATTGGTGTAACTCTCCCCCCTTACATTTCTCCAGTATGTTTAAATTTTTATCATGGCGATGCATGATAAGTAATCATGAAATCCAGAATACAGAGAGTCCTTGAGGAAGATCTCTTTGGTGAGATGCCTCTGCTTATAGTCTCCTGGCTGTGAGCTCACCAGTGATAATATTGGCAGATGATCCTTAAAATTCCTCTACGTCTTGGAAAAAAAATGGAAGCCTTCAACTACTCAAAACCAAGATTGTTTATATTAGCTGGCACTGTAGTGTGTTTGCTTTGCTTTGCTTAAGATTTCTGGGATTCAGTTTCTGGTGTATCCTGCCATTTCCCAAAAGTTCCAATTAAAGGAAACCCTTTCCGTACTGAAAAGGTGGAAAATCTGTAATCTCTCCTAGACAGGTAGTCCTCGATTTACGACCACAACTGAGCCCAAAATTTATGTTGCTAAGCGAGACCTTTGTTAAGTGAGTTTTGCCTCACTTTGTCACCTTTCTTGACACAGTTTTAAGTGAATCATTGCAATTGTTAAGTTAGTCACACTTAAGTCGTTAAGTGAATCTGGTTTACCCATTGACTTTGCTTGTCAGAAAGTCCCGCCAAAGGTGATCCCATGATCCTGGGACACTGCAATCATCATAAATGTGAGTCAGTTGCCAACTATCTGAATTTTGATCACGTGACCCTGGGGCTGCTACAATGGTTGTGTGAAACACAGCCGTAAGTCACTTTTTTCAGCGATGTTGTAACTTGGAATGGTCACTGAATGAACTGTTGTAGGCCGAGGACTACCTGTGTTACTGAATTACAAGCTCTTAGCATGAAAGACAATCGAAGTTGTTATTTAATAATATCTGGGGCTCTAAAGGATCTACGTCTTTAACCTGATGAGGAATTGCTTGAAAGCCACCTGAGTTGACAGATGCTCTGGCAAAAGAATGCATGCCATTCAAATAAGACAGCTGAGCATAAAGATATATCTATAAGCAAAGAAAGAGCCAGCCTGGTCTAGTTGTTAAGAGGCTAGATCAGGGGTAGGCAACCTTGGTTCTTTTATGACTCGTGGACTTCAACTCCCAGAATTCCTGAGCCAAGGTTGCCTATTCCTGGGTTAGATGAAGAGTGAGGAAACCCAAGTTCTAGTCCTGCCTTAGACACAGAAGTTAATTGGTAAAACATGGGCCAGTCATTCTTTCTCATCCCAAGAAAGAAAGCAATGGCAAATGTCTTCTGAAAATGTTGCTAAGAAAACTACAGGGACTTATCCATGTAATCGCCAGAGATGCTTAGCTATAAAGCAGGGCTCCCCAACCGGGCCGTGGCCTAATTGCCACTGGTCCGCGAGAGCGGCTGGCTGGTGCACACACACGGCCCCACTCATGTGAGCCTTGTTGTAGGCGCTCATGGCCTGGCATGAACCTTGTGGGCGCTTGCGGCCCCACTTGCCCAAGCGTCGCTGTGAATGTTGCAGGCGCTTGTGTGTGTGCACGCACCTGGACATGCGCCTGCCCCTCCCTCTTTCCTCTCCCCCTTCCCACTCTGGGTCACCAGCCTCCGGAAAGGTTGGGGAAGAGCAGGATTGAGAAATCCTTGGCATTTCAAATGCTGGCTCTATATCATGTTTGTGAAACTTATAAACCTTATTTTAATTTTTTTTTTAAATGATTTTCTAATTCAGGAATGGAGGAAAAGTGCTGGATTTGAAAAGTCACAAGCATTTCCAGGTTCATACCTTACTCTTGTAAGACTAGAGTGCTCTGAATTAAGATGGAAAAACTGCAGAATGCACAGGATAAATGTCAAAAGTGCTCTAGTGACCACTTTACAGTGACGAAGGAAGTTGTCTGCATTGGCTTGCTGACATTTGGCTTGCTAAGTACTTGCCATATTTCAGGCTTGGTTGTCCATGTCCTCAATGTAACTATTTGACTGACTTCATGGCTATGTGCAGAAGGTTTGCTTTTCCATTATGCCAGGTTTTGGAATGGTTGGGAACTATTCTGGATATCATATGGGCACCAGAATGCTGAGACATAAATTTGAAAATCTGGGCCAGACATGTCAAACACAAGGCCCGGGGGCCGGATGCGGCCTGCGAAGTGGTTTCATGTAGCCCGCGAAGCCATCCTGGAAACAGTGAGGGAACGGCCCCTGCTGCGTTGGCCCTGCCCCCTGGGTGCATGCTGGGGAGGTGTCACCCTTTGTGAGGAATGAAAAAATGGACCATGACTTGGTGCTTGCCCCGGTCCCACCCCCTTCTGCCAGAGACCTTCAGATCTGTCCCACTCCTGCCCAGGCCCCCACAGGCACCCTTGACACAAACGATGTAGAGCTGGCCATGCCCACCCAGTAGGCCACACCAACCCTGGCCACCCCCCCCCCCGAGGGCAACCGCAATGTTGATGCGGCCCTCAATGAAATTGAGTTTGACACCCCTGATCTAGGCCATCTTATGAATGTAAACTAGAGCTAGACAGTGTTTCTCAACCTTGACAATTTTAAGGCATGTGGACTTCAACTCCCAGAATTCCACAGCCAGCATTGCTGGCTGTGGAATTCTGGGAGTTGAAGTCCACATGCCTTAAAATTGTCAAGGTTGAGAAACACTGAGCTAGAAGAAAGGAAGGTATACATCTCAGGATATGTTTGCTCTCTCGTGCCTTTCTAAAAGTACATCGTACAACCCAATCGGTGTGTTCCTAACTGTACCTTTTTACCTCCACCCCACAGCTAAACCTGCACCTTCTGACTTCAGCTGAGACAGTTGGGGCAGCCCATTTCCCTCCTAGTAGGCTCATCCTACTCCCCAGTCTTAATTTGCCTCGTATTTTGACAACTGGCCTTCAAGCTTCAGCCATTCTAAACCTCTCTCCCCAGATCTGTCTACAGACAGAGTGTTGACTGTTGTTTCAGCTGCCTTGGGTCTGATACCTGCTGGGAAGCTCTGCGGGCAAGTGGTTTCGAATGGCGGGCTGAGGGGGGTGGGGAGGGTGAATGTCTCCCATTGAAGCCTCTGCAAAGGTCCACCTCCCCTAAGCACGGAGGTGCTTCCCAAGTGCCTTCAGAACAGATCAGCACTGAAATCCAGCTTGGCAAAAACTCGGCAAGCCATTAAGAAACCGTCATATTCAAGGCCACGGAGAAGTTGTTTTCTGTCAGATTGCCCCAACGTTACCTATTACGGAGGACCACAAAGAGCACAATAGTTTCATTGAATAAAGCCAGGGTGGAATCCATGAACACTTTCTTTCACTGACGGGGGAACATGATGACATTCTTAGTGCTGAGATGTTTTTTAAACTAAACAAACACACTGGCCACTAGGCTGAAGCCACCTTTCTTTCCTCTCTCTGCCCACAACTCCCCCCCCCACACACACACTCCTTCCAGGAATACGAATTCCTCATCTTCTAAAAGTAGACTAAACAGTGCCTTGAAACTTTGGGAAGTGGAGATTACAAACTCAAATTGGGAGGGGGGGGAAGACTAATAGGTTTTTGCAGGAGGGGTTTCGGGACCCTGGCTGTTTAAGCACAAGCCTTGGATCCATGCAAGCAGGTGTGACTTGTGGATCAATTACACCTGTTTGTATGGACCCAAGGCTTGTGCTTAAACACTCCAGGGCCCTGGGATCTCCCCAGCAAACCTGTCGGTCTGCTCCCCAACTTTAATTTGCATCTCCATGTGGATCGTAAGCTGTAGGCAGATGTGGGCAGAAAGAAGTCGGGTTTTGTAGCACTGCTTACAGCTCCTGGGGCTGTACTGTGCTTTGGATATGTCCTGCTAAGTTATGATCACAAGGCTTTAGGGAGGAATCATCTGAAATGCATTGTATATGCAATAGAGTTTGCTTTGTGATAACAGCCCCAGCCAAAAAAAAATAAAATTACAGTTATTGTGCAGACATACCCCTATTCTTGCTATGTCTTGGCAAGACTCTGGTCTGAAATCAGAGAAATGACTATCAGTCATTGTGAATCAGGAGTGTTAAATCCTTAGTTCGTGTGCGAATGATGAAGACACATGGTGACAAGTAACAACACTTTATTCTCCTTCTCCAACACCAAGCAAAGAAGCAAAAGGCACGCAGGCCTTTTATAGGGCTTGAAACCCGGACAGAGTGAACCAATAGGAATTCCTCTTCTTCCCGCCTTGCGCATGCACACAAGGCTGGCGCCGCTTTGTCTGGTCCCAGCTTTTAGAATGCCCGGGACCATTTGCAACATTTCTGGGCCTGCTGAATTTCCTCATCAGGCCCAGGACACAACAAGGAGGAATAACTTTTTTTCCTAGACAAGGCTGTTTTCTCTCAGGAGACATCTGTGCAATGGTGGGATCCAGCCAGTTCGCACCACTTTGGCAGAACCAGTAGCTAATTTTTTGTTGCCCAGGCCCAGAATGGACTTCCAGAAGTGGCATCCACACAAAGAACCGGTTGTTCACATATTTGAATCCCACCCCTGCATCTGTGGGGTAATGATGGGCAGACCTGAGGCAGGAAGGGGTGGAAGGCAAAGTCAAAAGTGAGTTGAGATGTTATTGCATTCAATTCTAGTATCACTTGTCTTGACTGATTGCAAGAGCTTCTGAAATTAGGCCAGGGAGTACATAAAATTAGGCTGACAGTCACACGTGGACTAAGAATAGGCTATCTAGTGGTTTCACTCATTGGCTTAATGGTAGGTTGCAGTGTTTCTGAATGGCACATAAAGTCGTGGGCCAGCTTTCACCACCCAGCAGCTTTTTGGCTGTGTTAAATCTAATTTTCCATTACCCACAATAAGTGCACAGCTTTTCACATTTCCTGTGATTAATCTGCTGGGAGTTGACATTCAACATCTAGAGAACCAAAGATTCCCACTTTTGAAACTAAATGTGTGGACTGGGCCTATAATGGAAGATAGGACCTCCTGTCCTGTCCTCCTGTAACCTTCTTGTCCAGCCCTTGGTGATTCAAGGCCCATGAGCACACTTCTCCCAAATGAAAAGTTTATCCCTTCAGCTCCATGAAATAGATTTACTCAAGACACTTAGCATGACAGAGTATGAAGTTGGAGAGCAATCTGATCACCAATCCCGAGCAATCTTATCACCAATCCCGAGCAATCTTTCTTAGCCATGAACAGCTGACTGACAGGCATTCATATGGGTAAAGTTCCCAGCTCAAAACTGCTTCTGTTCACTTCCTGGGACCTCACATCATGGAAACTGCCTTTCCAAGACAGTTTTGCTATCTATTAAGTAGCATGAGAAGGTACCTGATGGGATGACATTTTGGATCATACCACTTTGGACCCCACTAATATTTTAATTTTGTTCTCCACCCTGCTTACCCCTTTGATAGTGAGGCAGGGTATAAATCAATTATACAAATCAAATAAATTTTAAAAGATGTACCGTGCTATTTCCTAGAAGAAGAAGAAAAGAGAAATGAAATAGAGGCTGGAAATGCAGTACTCCATGTAAGCAATTTTGTCTTGCTTGTGAAAAAAGAAAGGAAGGCTGACATTTATTTTTTTTTTAAACTATTTATATGTTTTGATCCTATCCTGCTCTCCATGGACACTTGATACAATTGCTATCTCAAAAGGTTATTTTCTATATTGCTCAGTGCTGATAACAAACTTGCTACTAAAACAATATATTTAAGAAAATGCTTAGGAAGGACAACCATTGTAGAAAATGGTGACCTATAATCTCATTTTTCTTGACTATAATTACCAATGAATTTAGAGGAGGTCTGTTTTAAGAGAACGTTGAAGGGATTTGGCATTAAAACCTGTGGCTTTAAATATTAAATAATCATATTTATCATCATCATAGTGTATTCACCCAGTGAATGTCACAGTATATTACTGGGCATTTTCTCATTATTTGTGTTTTAATCAGGAACCAAGAGTTCATGGAGGTATCACTGTAATATTTGGAGGGGGTTTTGTGCAAAGTCAGTAAAACTTTAAAATATTTGGGGAATCACTTCAGTATGGCTCTCTGAGCTATAGTTATAGTTGACTTCCCCCCCCCCCCAAATTCTTTCAACTTCAATTTGCAAATCCCTATTAGTACTACTCAGTGCTTTTTTTTTTAAAAAAAAAAAAAAAAAAAAAAAGGTGCTGGAACTCACATACAGCTCTGGCTCCAGTCGAAAGCCCTTTACAAAGAATGTAAGTCCCCCTAATACAAGTAGTCCTTGACTTACACCATTTGTTTAGCGACCATTTGAAGTTACAACATCCCTACAATTATTGCTTGGTAACCAGCATGTGTTTACAATGGTTGCAGCATCCCAAGGACATTTGATTGCCATTTACAACCTTCCCAGCCAGCGTCCGACAAGCAAAGTCAGTGGGGAAACCCGGATTAACAACCAGATGATTCATTTAACAATGATATAATTCACTTAACAACCATGGCAAAAAAAAAATAACATTGTTAACTCACTTAACCACCACTTTTCTGGTCCCAGCTGTGATTGTATAAAGAGCCCTGGTGGCACAGTGGTTAGAATGCAGTATTGCAGGCTAAACTCTGCCCACAGCCTGGAATTCGATCCTGACAGGCTCAAGGTTGACTGAGCCTTCCATCCTTCCGAGGCGGGTAAAATGAGGACCCAGATTGTTGGGGGGCAATAGGCTGACTCTGTAAACTGCTTAGAGAGGGCTGTAAAGCACTATGAAGCGGTGTATAAGTCTAAGTGCTATTGCTGTTGTTATTGTAAGTCAAGGACTGCATATTTATACTCAACAGAGATAGAAAAGGATATCTGAGGAAGACTCCCACTCTATTGGGGATGACTCCAACCATTGTCCCTCTGCCAATGAAAGGTTTCTGTAAGTGAAACATGGAAGCAGGGAATTTCAGCAACCCTCTTCTCTATATAGCTCAGAATGTGACCTGTTTTGGACAGTTAAGTTTCTTTCTGGAGAAAGGAGGATATGGAAGATAAAGGGTTTTGGGGGTGGGGACTGACTCATTTGAATGGCAGGAGCCTTGCATCAAAAGAAAGTCTAGGCACAGAGTGTCACATTCTTGCTATCTGCAGTCTACTCTTGGCAAAAGTCAAAGCAAAAAAACATAGAAGGCCTTTTGTGATTTCTATGTCTTTTATCTCTTAGTCAGGGAGCCATGTTACAATTTTAGCTGTGCTGCAAGTATAAGCAATATTGCCCAATACAGATAATCCTGTCTTAGCCCCATCCAAGAAAAGCAACTTAATAATGTGGAAAATCACCAGATCATTAAGGCTCAAAGATGTTGACATGTCTGTGAACTTAAACAGCAGAGAAATAATTGGGAGCGGATGACCTGAACATAACAGAAATAAGTGTAGAAAACGAAATCTTCTACATTTAATAATCAATAGCGTGCAGCAGTCTGAGAAGAGATATATACTTTGGCGCAGCCTTTTTCAACTTTGGCCCCTTTTAGTCGTGTTGGGACAGGGATAGATGGCTGTGCTAAGGCTCAAACTTTTACTCTCCCTCCATCTCCTGGGGGAAAAAAATGAAATACAGTAAGGCAGGGATGATATATGGCTCTGAGGGGTCCTTGGTGCTCTCTGAGCTTGTTTTCTTGCTGGCTTTTCATTACCCAAACTAGGTAACATCATCAGTGCTAGATATCTGGCTCTACATACTGATTTTATTGGCTTCCTTGTATTAGGAAGTAGTCTGTAAATGCAGTTCAAAGAGTATGAACAGAATCTTAGAGACAAGATATGAAATCCCACTGAAGTTCTGTTTGTTTTGTCTGAAGCCATTTCCCCTTTTGAAAGACACCCCCGTTTCTTTGGCAGAGAGAATCTGATTCTGTAGCAGATTGATTTTCAAGCTTCAGGCAGTTACATCTTCCACACCGATTCCCTCTTTAGATGCCAGTGTTGCAAGTCAGGTGTCGTATAGATTTGCTCAATAAATAAAATAAATTCTCAAACATGAATATGTAGCATTACTAATGTCTTCTTGATATTTGCTCAGTGAATACTTCAACCACTTTCGTCTTTCCTATTGTTTTAATACTGCTTTCATTTAACTGAAGGTCTCCAAATATATGAATTGCAGCTCCCATATTGTCAAGCATGGTCATTTGGGTGTGATGGGAGTTTAGTCCAAACATATTGAATAAATTTGCCAGGCAAGGTGGAGAAAAAAACAAACACCATGAATTAGCAGTTTCCAAGAAAATACCATTGCAATTAATCGAGACTACATTTCTAATGAATTAATTCAATGCGTTACTAAAGGTGCCTACACTGAGGGTTTGATAACATGGGAATGTCTTTCAGTTGAACCCTTTCAAGATTCAGTAGTTCAATCAATGTCTCAAGGTTTTATTTGGCTGATAGCTCTAGTTACTGTTTTATGAATTGCTATTAAAGTTTGGAGCTGATGTGTGCAAATTCATTCCCCTAAGATTGTGGGCTCATTCTTGAAATAGATAGCCTATATTTAAAGTTCATGTATCCTTGGTCTTTCAGTGTATGAAATTATTAGATCTGAAGCATTTTTAGGGGTGATCATTAAAGCTGAAGATATTGTAAGTTGAAGAACAGTAGCAACAACAAATGTAGATTAATGTCTTGTATTTTAACATGGTGGACAGTTCACCGAAGGAGTGTGACTTTTGGAACTTTGGATCCAGGTCGTATGTCCCCTTTTTTGGTTTGGTTGCTAAACAACCAGTCATAAATGGAGAACTACCTGTATGGCAAATTCTTTTTATTATAGGTCGTTAGACCTTTATACTTGGCTCCTGAGGGAAAGTTCCCCATCCTATCTGATTTTTTTTAAAAAAGCAAATGTAATCTTAGTTCCACTTACTAATTACACAGTCTTCCTCATTCCATGATTTTAAGTCCCAGAATTTATAGTATTTATATTGTATTGGGGAATCTGAGATTTTCAAGCCAACTCTTCCAAGGATACCGAATTGGGGAAGTCTTTTTTAATGGATGAAAATTTAAGCATTTTGTTGTGGCTGTGTTGAATAATCCAGTATTAAAAATACTAACACTTGTTTACATATTTAACAATTCATGCTAGATTTCCCTATGGATTCTAATAATGGGAACTGTAGAGGCACCAATGCCGGTGAGTACATTTTTATCTAATACCTTGTTTTTGCCTTTTATTCTTTTTCTTGTTGTTTTGTTGAGCTCAGGCCTCAACAGAATAGAAGCAGCATAATAGTGCCCGGATTGTTTTGTGAAGATTTGTAACGAAAGACCATGCTCGTTGGGAATTCTGGGAGTTATAGTCCCAACACACTGGGAAGGAGCCAGGTTGTTTCAGGCTATTGTAAAAATTACAGCAGAAACTGGATTCCATGTGAAGCACTTCACATTCCCTAAAATAACATGGAAATTTTCATCATTATGCTTTGTTTATGTATTTAATACCCTATTAAAAGGGGGACTGTGGGATAATGTTCAAAGAAAAGCTTTGGACCTGAACTATTCTGACAAACATTGCAAATGTTCCATAGTGTATTTTTGCTGGTGAACAATGTCTTTAGGCAATATCTAATCAAGTAATCCCTGACAAAGAGAATTGGCAAGTTCTTTTGTATAAATAATTATCCGTTCTTTCTGAGCTAGGAATAACACTTTTGTCCTTTTCACAAAATGTGTGTTTGTGTTTCAAAAAACTTAAAACGTTTCTCCCAACTTTTTTTTTTATTTTAAAAATATAATGCCTTTGCTGTAGTTTTCAGTTATTGCATACTAAAAGACATAAACTATGCTGATAAAAAATAATATTCTTAAAAGTTGCATTTGCAATGTCCATTGTTTCTCTAGCTCTAGTTCCTTAAGTCTTAAAAAGTGCAACTAATTTTCCCTTGCTCTTCCTTATGCCTCTCACCCGTCAATCCCTAGGATATCTAGGACTCATCTTTTCCATCAAAGCTATAGACAACCTCACTTTTGGAGAGTTACACATGAAACTTAAAAAAAACCCCACTTTTGATGAGATATCACATCCAATTTGGAAAAATAGTGGATCCTTTTCTACACATTATTCTAATTCTTTGGCCCATAGCCATTCATTTTTAATTGCTTATCACATCCTTTACAATACTTTTTTGGTCACACTGTTCTCCCAGCGGGCTTCCAAATTATCAAATGCCAGCTTTAAAATATTTTTCTACTAATGGCCAAGAAGGGAAGTACCTAGGACAGTGCTGGCGAACTTATGGCATGAGTGCCAGAAGCGGCACTCGGAGCCCTCTTTGTGGGCACACATGCCGTCGCCCCAGTCCCGCCTCCCCCTGCAGCCCCCTCATCAGCAGCCCCCCCAGAGGAGAGTCACCCCAGGTGCGGCCCGGGCAGAGCAGCGCAGCCAAACACATGACAGCTGGGCAGCAGATGTTGCGGGGCGCGGGTGGAGGGCGTGGCCACCACAGTGCTGCAGAGCCGCATGGGCAATATGCGGTGGGCCATGGATGGCCCTGAGAGCAGACAGGGTGACTGTGGAGCAGGGCGGGGGTGGGTGGGCGGAGCGGGGGCAGGCTGGGGGTGGGGTGATTTTTGGGCACTCGGTCTCTAAAAGGTTCGCCATCACTGACCTAGGATATTGCTGGAGATGGCATGCTACACAGGATTACCACTATTTTGTAGTCCACCCATTTCCCCCACCCCTATTTTGTGGGAGGGGGGGCAAGATTCAGATTAGCTTTTCTCTAGATGACCTACCCAGCACTGTATTGTATCAGATCAGGCATTTTCAAAACCCAGCATTTTGAGTTGGACCAGGAAGTCTAGGGGCAACCAATGCAATGACTGAAGAATTGGGGTGCTCCTGCAGTGGTAGCTTAAGAAAACATAGCCAATTTAAGGTAGAATTCCACTGAAGGTGCAAAATGTTCTGAATATAAAATGTTCTTGAGCTCAAAGCAGCTTATTCCAATTGTATTGCAAGCATCTGTTGATATTCTGATTATCCTGCAAGTCTTTTGAGCTCGGAATACTTCAAGTAATGTTGCTTTCCATTCAAAATGGGGTATTTTGAACTTAAAATGTTTTGCACATTTCTCAGCTTTGAATCATGCAAATAGGTGTGAAAATCCGTAGTGCTGAGATACTTATGCTTTCTGGATTGTAGACACAAAGAGCCCTGTAGTGACTTTTTATTCCTGTTATTACTAAGAAGGCAAATAAGGTTTTCTTCCAGGTGAAAGCTAGATCAAGTTTTCTTACATTTCTCTGTTGGTATATTTCTTACCTTGACTGGCAAAGTCAAGAGCAAAAAGACAGGCAAGACATGTAAAAACATATGACATTGTCTTGGAAGTATGTATGTATGTCTATTACAGTGTTTTCTGTATTTTCTATTCAATGATATATAAATGATCAGGCAGCAAACGAACAATTTAACTAAGCAATATGACAGAGTCCATAAGCTTGTAGTGTAATATCTTGCCTTATCAGAACAGAAGGAATCATTGTTGAAAAATGTATATTTTAAGAAAAAAAATCACTAATGCAGATTAATGGGATGGCTGGGACTGATACGGAAGTTTGCCTCTAAATATCAGCTGTAGCTAAGTATGTGGGTGAGGATCTGCCCTGAATTTCCAGGCACACCTTGAGTTACAACAGTAATTGGGACCAGAATATCCATCACTAAGTAATGCAGTCATGTCCCATGACTGCTTTACCTCACAACAACAGTCCAGCTACTACTATTTGCTGTTGTTAACTGAATCCCACCATGTTGTCAGGCAAGGGCCTACCCCAGGGGTAGGCAACCTTGGCTCTTTTATGACTCGTGGACTTCAACTTCCAGAATTCCTGATCCAGCTCAGGAATTCTGGGAGTTGAAGTCCACGAGTCATAAAAGAGCCAAGGTTACCTATCCCTGGCCTACCCAATCCAAACCATTCCGAAACTCACCCAATCCATCGCAAGAAGTCCATGGGCAATTTGGATAAAGGTGTGGGGTGGCCTCAGGAAGAAGGCCTGGTGTGACTAGCAGTGCCTTGGAGAGGATTAAATCAGGTGCAATTCATCAGCAGGAGGAGGAAGAAAACAGCAAAAGTAAACTGGGGGTAGCAGGGCCAGTGGAGTGCAAAGAGGCAGAAAGCAGGGAAGCCAAGAGATGGATGAGAGATAAGTGGCGAGGGGAGGAGAGGAATTGAAGAGCCCCAGTGATTAATTGTTATACTTATAATTCTATTATAAGTATTATCAGTACTGCTTATATAAGCTGCTAAGTGCCTGTATTTTGATCACATGACCACGGACTCTGCAGCGCCTATAATTTCCAGGATTGGGCATAACTACCATTTGTTCAGTGCAATCAAGTTCCGTGTCAGCTTAACTTTGAACTGTTGCTGAACAAATGCTTGCTAAGTGAGGAGTACCAGTACTTCTGTCCGCTCACTTTGCTTTATTTTCCTTTCCCCCTTAGCCAAGAATTGGGAATGTTTGATCTTCCCAATGTTAAAGTTACCATCAGTCTGGAAGATGGGAAAGGGCGGAGTGGGAAAGATTTGCTTTGCTAGCAACCTGTTGAAAAAACAATGTGTCCTTGACATCAACCATTGACCTGCAGGCTGGCTGTATCCTAGAAGCATTCTACTCTTTGCTGTTGGTTTCTTATCAGGAGAGGAGAGTATTTGGATTTTTTTTTTTTGCCAGAATAGCAATAGCACTTAGACTTATATACCACCCCACAGTGCTTTACAGCCCTCTCTAAGCAGTTTACAGAGTCAGCCTATGGCCCCCACCAATCTGGGTCCTCATTTTACCGACCTCGGAAGGATGAAAGGCTGAGTCAACCTTGAACCTGGTGAGATTCGAACTGCCAAACTGCTGGCAGCCGGCAGTTAGCAGAAATAGCCTGCAGTACTGCATTCTAACCACTGCGCCACCATAAATGTACAGGTGCCCTCATTCAGTGTTTTCACCTACGGTACTATTTCAAGTCTCCTGCCTAATAGTGACCCAAGAGGAGAGATCTGACTGAAGGAAAGCACAAGGAGCATCAGGGACATGGAAACTTGACTTCTGCATTGTTCTGTTATTTAAGACACGGCTTTTCAACCAGTGGTACGGGTACCACCTGTGGTACATTGGCACCTGGCAGGTGGTACGCGACCATCCCAGAAAAGTGGTAGCGGGGGAGGGGAATGAGCTGAACCGGTGGCAGCACCGCACAAGCCTGAGTGAGAGACGGCTGGAGCTGCAGGGCTGTCAGGGCTCAGCGGAAGCGCCAGGATCAGCGCCAGGCTCCAGCTGGAGCTCAGCGCTGATCCTGGCACTTCTGCTGAGCCCAGAAGAAGCGCCGATCAGCTGGAATGTTGCAGCATCTCCAGGGTCTTGTGATTTACATTCAGATGCTTGGCAACTGATTCATATTTATGACGGTCCCAGTGTCCCAGTGTCATGTGAAGTGAGCAAAACCTGCTGCAACCATCCAGCAGATGGGGGGGGGGGGAATAAAAACCAAACACCCCCCACCCCACCCCCGCTGCCAATCCTCAACAGAAATGCTCACAACAATGAAAACCTCGGACAGGAGGAAGAGCGCCGCCGGGCGGGCAGGCAGGTGTCTTGCTCGGCTGTGGCTTGGGGGGCACTTTTTTCAGTGCCATTGTAACTTCAAACAGTCACTAAGCGAACTGTTGTAAGTTGAGGACTACCTGTAGTTTATCACTTTTTTCCTTTTTTTTTTTTTTGATCATCAAGTTTTTGACATCTTGCTAGGCGGCTGGTGGTACTCGGATATTGCCATATCCTAAAAGTGGTGCACTGGGTGAAAAGGTTGAAAAGCCCTGATTTAAGAGTCTCAAATACATTTTTCCCCCAGGGGAAGTAGTGTGTCTTTCACGCTAAATGAATGTTTCTTGACTTTTGGAAACATTGCATCCCACGGATCACTGTATCAAAGAAACTTGATCTATAAAGATAGCAAGAAAAGGTCATTGAAGTAGATTTGGATTTGCAGCAATGATTGTGTTGAGAAAAATCAGGGAGGAAAGATAGGCTGGTGGGATTTGTCATGTCTAGACTAGGAATCTTGGTGGTCTGCATTCCCCAATAGAAATCTTCTGCTCTGAATCAGTGTCCAAGACAAATCCTACTACTGTCTTGTTTTATAATCCTGAGAAAATAGTTGCAAACTTGAATGTTATGCTCTGTCTGGCTGTATGCAGAAAAAAAATACCTATAATGATTATAACATCTTTCTTTTGACAGTAAAATTTCTAATAAATCTGTAAGACACTGTATGTAAGCAATAAACTTATTTTTTCCCCCATCAACAAATGGGCTGAGTGAGACACAAACCAATTCTTACTGTCAACACAGATGTTTGTTTGTGATTATTGCCAAATCACATACCTTCCCTTTTTTTTTTTTGTTCTAATGTGGAGGGAAATTCTGTTTTCTAGAGCGCTGCAAATGCAAGCCTATAAAAGCTACCCAGAAGACCTACCTTCGGAACAATTACAACTATGGTAAGTATGGCATGAAGACAAGCAATAACCTTGGAGGAAGAGAAGATTAAACAAAAGCAGAAATGATTTCACAGAAAGGGGTTCTTGGGCAGCTACTTTAGCGAATTGCTATCTCCAAAGGCAAGCAAAACTCAAGTCAGTTGAGTTGGGGGCCAAAAATTGTCTGCTGAAAGTGACTTTTAAAGAGCTCAGGTTCCTCCCTCACCTGTTTCATGCTTAAAGTAACCATTTTAGGTAGTTTGGACTGCCAGAAAGCTTGACCAAGGTCAATTAACAAGTTCTGAAGCTTAATGGAATTTGAACCTGGCATTCCTACATTTTCGCATGAAACCTTCGAGAATAAGTAGCTTACTGGAGGGAACAAGATCAACCAAATGCATTTGGGAAATTTCAGAAGTATTAGATACAAATGCATTGATTTTACATGCATAATATGTACAAGCACTTCTTTAGAAAAGAAATAAAAAACAATATTGATTTCAAGAAGGCAGCTATTGTTATTCTTCAATCTATATAAATAAAAATGTAAATGTTCGTTTGTTCAAAATCTTAACTCTCCGAAAGTTCTTCACCAATTGCTTTGAAATTTTGACACAACGTTGCATTCGAATACGTGCGTGTTTCTATATATCTATATTATATAGATGTCACACCTGTGACAGGTAAAAACATGCTTTTTTTGAAAAACAGTGCCATCTGTTGGACGTAAAAGCAACACACGCTTTTACCAGACTGAGCCACAGCAACGCATGGCTGGGTACAGCCAATACTAATAATAAAGTGATAAGACTATCCTTTTCTTAAATTACCTTTTTGGTGCTAATGACAGTGCTTATTGTTTTAAGAAAATAATACTTTTACTATGTTTTCAATTATTAATTTACACCTTTGTTTTTAAAGAAACAAAACAAAATACTTTCTTTCCGGGGTTAAAAAGAACAAAACAAAATATTCTGGAAGATACATTAGCTGTCTTCATTTTAACCTCTGTTCTTCTTTTTCTTCAGTTATTCGGGCTAAAGTGAAGGAGGTAAAGACCAAATGTCATGATGTCACTGCAGTGGTCGAAGTGAAAGAAATTCTAAAATCTTCATTGGTGAACATTCCTAGGGATACAGTCAATTTATATACAAACTCTGGCTGTCTTTGCCCACCACTTAACGCTAATGAAGAATATATCATCATGGGCTATGAAGATGAGGAACGTTCTAGGTAATTATGGGCTCCTCCCTTTAATTAGTTCCGCCAGAACACAGTTAACTGAGTAAAATTATAAAACCTAAAGAGAAATTTTAAGTTGATTCTGGATCAAATATGATCAAAAACAAGCTATTTTATGGGTGATTAATATTTTGATTGAAAAAGATATTTTAAAAAGGAGAAAAGGAGAATAGCTGGAGAGAGAGAAAAAATCTGCATCTCCGATGAATAATTTTGAGGAAGTTAGTAAACAGAAGCACTTGTCTTGTTAATTTTTACTGTAGAGTAGATCTTTGTTTATATGTTTCTTCATTAAACAAATGAACATACTTCATGCCTCTCGGTTCCCTCACCTTCTTAATATTTTTATATAAATTAAAGTTTATCAAATATTTTTTAATGCTCCATCTTTATTTCCAAGAGTGTTTTTGGAGTTCATTGGCTTTCTTGCGAAATAAAAATGGTAGGTGATCAATATTCAGAGTTTTGTCAAATGCATTCCCAGTTGCCCAGAAAAATAATGCTTTGTATCTATAACTTGATTTTAAAATTCCCATCTATTCAACGTTGCCCAGAATTAAGGATGCCTAGCTTCTTTCATGGAGACATTTCTTGGAAGCATGTGTAATAAGAATTAGTAGTCTGGATTTAATAATAGAAAACAACACCTGAATTGTTGAAGAAGGTAATTGGCTCCAAGAACAACCTCTCAAATCTGATCAAATGGTTTTATTCAGCTAATGCAGACAGCTTGCATTTTGCAATAACCAAGCTTGCCAAAGTCTAGACCACAGTTCTGACTCACTCATTGGCTTGTTATAATCCATCTGTCTTGTTGGATGCTGGCCTCAGACAGTTCCTGAACCCTTCTTTTGTAGAGTTTGCAGCTCCTTGTTATCTTAAATGGTGAAGACTGTTAAACAGTTTCCTACCACTATAAAGAAATGTTAAAATAGGTATATCAGAGCAGCCCCCCCCCCAAAAAAAAGCAACCCTCACATTCTCCCCAAACTAGTCCTGTCCCTATGTGGTGCATTATCTCCCATTGTGCAGATCTCTTGTGGTCCTTGGTGATGAAAGGCTACCCAACCTAATCGATCAGTCATTTAATTTACAACCAATGGGTTGTAAATTATAGGTTTCATATAGGTTGCAGAGTAGGGGAATCATAGGTTCCCCTACTCTGCAACCTTCTGAAGTGTAACATATGCACTTCCAGTATTCTCAACTAGGATTTTTTTTTTCTGGTTGGAAATTCTTGAAGTTGCAGTTCTAGGAGGAGGGGACAAGTGCAATAAACTGTCAACAGATCTTGAGTAACAGACTCTGAAAAAATGAGATATTGGCTGGAACTCATGTTTCAGAATCAGACACTGTATGGATCTGGGCAAGTGAATCTCTGTGCCTGGCCCATTACATCAGATTTTGTTGTGAGGTTAATTTAATTTCAGATGCAAGACAGCAGTGTAATATTAATAAACATTAGCTGATTTTAAACATTTCATATCGTTTCCCTAGACTAAAATTGTGTCAGGCATGAAAAACCAGTTTCATATGTAAAGGTTCAAATTAACTGATTTGTTGCTAAAAGCCTATGTATAGGAATCTTCTCAACTAATGGTCAGCATCTGGATAGAACTAGATATGAGTCAAAGGCATTGGGGGGAGGAGGGGTTGGAGTTGGGTAGCTTGTGACTATGCAATGACTCTAAACTGAACCCTCTTTTAACTCCTCCCACTGGCTCTGCCCATCCTTCAAATTGTCACATTATATCAGTTCAAGGGCTATCTAATTACAAAAATCTACACCTCTGTCGTATATGTTTCTGCCTAATTTTATGCAAAAACAGTCTTGTGACACCTTAAATTTTGGCAGATTTATTATAATGTAAAGTTTGTTATGTTGTCATCACAAACTAAACAAAGCCACCTATGAAAATTGATTTATCTATTTCTAAGAATGTGTCTTAAATCTATCAAAGTCTATAACTGCAAAGAGTTGCATTTTTCCTGCATCTTTTAAAATTCAGGATAGTTAAGGAAAGATACAGCTGAACTACTGTAATATTACTTACTATTGGTACTCGTATACTTATATACAGTGGTGGGATTCAAATATGTGAACAACCGGTTCTCTGTGTGGATGCCACTTCCGGAAGTCCATTCTGGGCTTGGGCAACAAAAAATTAGCTACCGGTTCTGCTGAAATGGAGCGAACCGGCTGAATCTCATCGCTGCTTATATATCCATAGCTAACTTTCCTTCCATGAGTATAGATTGTATTAACAAACATTTCTACAAATGGGAAAAGTAGACTGTTGCTATAGAACTTAAGGGGAAATTGCAGTGGTCATTAATAGATCTGCATTTGCTCCTTCAACATAAAGCTTCCTCTTTCTTCTTAAGCTGAGCTATTTTGCCTTTCATATATAATCATTGTTGTTCTTTTTCCTTCAAATGCAAAGACTACTCTTAGTGGAAGGCTCCATAGCTGAGAAATGGAAGGATCGTCTCGGTAAAAAAGTGAAGGTAAGACAAATTTAATTAACTGCTTAATCACACATTTGACTTGATTATATGTTGCTATATTTTTGCCTTATTTCTAAACAAGCAGCCACATTCTGTTTGTTTACTCAAAAACATTCAGTTAGGCTTCCCTCTTCAGCATGCTTAAGTGAGAATACAGCCTTGGCCATCTCCTTTCTCCACAGAGATATATATATTTTTCCCCTATACAATACTGAATCCCCTTCTCATTATACCAAGTATCTCCCATGCCAAAACAAATTCCAAAATCTGTAAGTGAATACAAAAACAAGGCAATTCAAACTAGAGGTGAAGAATCACACTATAGACAATGGTGTTAAAATATTAAACTATTAGAAATATTAAACATTAAGCACAAATAATTATGTTTCATGATTACATTTTAGGACAGCACTTTGGGAACAGGGTTGCTCTCCTTTAGGATTCTTTTCAACACAACTCTTTAGAGGTAGTCCTCAAGTTAATGACCACAAATGAGTGATCTTAATACCAGTATTTAATATCGCCAGTACTTCGTTCCGTAGGTACGTTAGGACTGAAAGGGGTAACACCCACGATACATCTCGTACCCCACAGAGTCTTCCACCCCCTTCCGGGACGCAACGACTTGTTTACCCGAATCACTACACGGGGTACACTTCTACCTGTCCTTTTTGTACTTCTTCATACATACTACTGCAATGAATACAATGTTTGCTTGAATGGAATGTCAGTGACAGAACGTGCAGTGGTAAGTGCTGGAGTAATGAAGCAATAGTAACAAGACACCCTCCAGATCCTTTTAAAGAATTACAGAATGCATAGGGGGAAAAAAGTCAAAAGACAATTGCAGTTGACACCAGTTACTGAATACTGATGATACCACCCATGATATAAACCAGGCATGTCAAACCTGCAACATCACATGACTTTTTCCTCATTGCCAGCAATGTGGAGGGCGTGGTTTTAGTATGATGCATCCGGCCCATGGGCCGGCAGTTTGACATGCCTGATGTAAACCATTCATTTTGCACTATTGGCCACAAAGTGGAAGGTATTGTTGAAGAACTATGGGTCATGTTGATGTCTAAAAAAAGATGCTAGTTTAAGGTATATTATAGAGTGGTACCAGTGGGATGAAATGTTGATAATTTCAGAGTAATAATTATATTTTGATCCAGAACAGCGTTGTTTTGTTATGTAAAAAAATGGAAACTATTTCCAGCTTCTTGGTTTCACAGAGAGCTTTGCGGTTGAAGGTGGAGCAGGAAGCTATGCTCTGTTGTGCTCTTGGATTATTATTTTTTTCAGAGGCGAAATGACTGATATTTGCTATAGCCTCATATAGCCTAATTGTTCCCAGAAGGCAGTTCACTCAGAGTTCTCTCTATCCTGCTAAAAGCACTAGTTACTAAGTTGTTAAAGAGAACGGTTCCACAAAAATATCCACTGATTGTAAACTTCCTTCTGCAATGGCATCAACCCAATTCAAGCTTTTCAAAATAGTTAAGTGTCAGAAAAGAAAGCAATGCCCCTGACACAGTTTGCTTATCCCTCTGTTGAGAATTGGCCATATCTACAGGCTGAGGAGATCTTGTCAGCACTGCTGCTAAGGCTTCCTTTGTCTTTACTCCTCCTCTTCTTCTTTTTAAAAAAAAAAAAAACTGCTGCCAAAACACAAAACAATAGTCCACTCAATCCATCTCGACGGGGGTTAAGAGGGTATTAAGTCTGAAACTTTTAAGTACATGTCTCAGGAGACACCATAAGAGAACATGCTGAGCTTTGAACGTGCTCCTGCTCTTTCTGGGTTTGTGGAAGGTTATTTTGAATCCAGGAAAATCCTTTTAAATTGCTTGGCAATGTGGGAAGGACAATGGTGCAAGCTCTTTCTTTTGAGCTTTGTGTCTGACGTTATGTCCAGAGATTCACTTTGCATAACAGTATTTAAAATCTGATCTGCTATGCAACATAGATTATTTCTTATTCTCACTGCTCAAAGAAGGAAACGTTACAGTCCACTTTCCCACGTTCCTTTATCGATATTTGAACATATAGCCATCGTGTTCATTTCAACATATAGCCTTCAGATACATAAACTGGTGACCAGCATCAATTTAGTACAACTCTCTTACTGGGGTGCTTTCTAAGCAGAAAATATGGTTGATATTTTTCTGAAAAACTCTTGTCATTGTGGACTTATTGTTCATGATATGAAATGTTGTCATTCTTGTAACAATAACACACTTTTTAATACTTAGTGGTCATATTTGTGTATGGTAGCAAAAGACATAAAGCAACAGAAATGCATTAGAACAGGGATGGGGAACAATGGCTCTTTTATGACTTGTAGACTTCAACTCCCAGAATTCCTGAGCCAGCCATGCTGTCTCAGGAATTCTGGGAGTTGAAGTCCACAGGTCATAAATGTGTCATTGTTCCCCATCTCTGTCTTACACAGAAGTCATCTGTAAGGGACAGTTAAATATCTTTTCCTAAAAATAGCATCCGTAAGTAAAAAAAAAAAAGGTTTTGAAAAATTATTTTGACATGTCATATACAATTTGTTAAAAAAATAGGCAGCAGAAAGTTCAAACCTTTGTTTCAATTGATTATTTGATAAGAGTTAACTTTCCATTTGCAGTCTGTGTTTAATAGTATTTATCACTTTCTAGGTCAAAGTGGCCTGGAAACATAACATATTACTCACACTATTTGGTTTTCTCTGTGACCCCCCCCCCAAAAAAATATTGCATTTTCTTCTTCCTAAATATTTAACTCCCAACATTAAAACTGCTTAACAAATTAAAACTCTCAGTTATGAATGAAGTCCTCCAAATTTTTCCATTTACTAACAGATTTATACAAAAGTGTGTGCAATGGCACCCAAATGGGCTGAGGTAGCTTTGAGGCTCTTTGATTAAAAAGTTAAAAGCAAATACCGTCGAATGGAAAAACAGTAAAATACTATAGGTGAGAAAGTGGCAGTTTTTTAGGTGGATGGAAGCTAGTGTTACTAAACTGACAGTTACTTATGATTTTGTTACCTCATGATTGTTGTTGTTAATTGCGAAGTCGTGTCTGACCCATCGCGACCCCATGGACAACGTTCCTCCAGGTCTTCCTGTCCTCTACCATCTCCTGGAGTCCATTTAAGTTCACGCCTACTGCTTCAGTGACTCCATCCAGCCACCTCATTCTCTGTCGTCCCCTTCTTCTATTGCCCTCGATCTTTCCCAGCATTAGGCCCTTCTCCAGTGAGTCCTTCCTTCTCATTAGGTGGCCAAAGTATTTGAGTTTCAACTTCAGGATCTGTTAGATGACTGCAAGGGGCTCTGCATGGGCTGCTTGAAGATGCTTTGGAAGCTCAGCACAGACAGTAACAAATGCTTCTGGTTATGCCCATGTGCCATGACTTCTAAGTCAGTGGTCTCTAACCTTTGTGGACTGGTAGTGGTGGCGGGGGGGGGGAGTAGAGAGGATAGTTCCATGCAAGCAGCAGGTGTGCGTGTGCACCGCTCACACAAATGGAGCTTTACATGCACGTGTTTGCCTGCCACTCATGCAAGTGGAGCTGCTCACTCCCCCGCTACATGTGCAGGCCAGTTCCGAATGTGCTGTGGTCCATTAGGGGTTGCAGTCCAGGGGTTGAGGACCCCTGTAGATTCACTCAATACAACCGATAGGACAACCGAAGGTCCAAATTAAAATCTACGACCAGTAGTGGATACCTTGGAAAGTACCGTATCCCGAATCAGATCAACAAAAAACGGGTAAACTACGGAAGTCAGTTTCACCCTCGAGAAATTCTGGTCAGTTAATTTCCAATAGTAGAATACCTTAACTCCTTAGTACGGAAGAGTATTGCAGCCCCTGCTCTCTGGAGCAGCATTCCTCCCTCCCCCTGAAAGATACACAGTTCCCATTTTCCTTGGTTTCCTGGAGACCTGGTTGTGTTCCAAATCCTGAGGTTACGGGTGTCTGCAGAGCCCCTGTTGAATTTTTGCAGGTTACAAATTGTTATTTTGGTCTGTGCAATTATATGGTTTTTTACTGTGCATTGCACTTATTGTAAACAGTTCAGAGTCCTCTTGCAGCCTTGACAAACCCAGTAAATCAAAAAATAAAATAATTGATCTCTCTCTGTGTCTCTCCCCTCTTCTGCTTAATAAATCTGCTGTTGATATTAATATTTACCTAAAACGAATCTAATATTCCACCCTCAGAGAATCTGTGCATGCAACATCCTTTTTACGTGTGTACATATAGGCATATGCAATTGTATTCCTATCAGAAGCCATACTTCAAAAAAGGAGAGGACCAAGACCAAAAAACTAAATGTATAACTATTTATAAGTACTTATTAAAATTAATTACCTATAATATAAAGCACTCCATTAATAAAACTAATTGATTCCACTTTTTACAGTAGCACATAAGTATATACTCTCTCTAGCAGAAATCACAAAAAAGAAGCAGGTAATAATATCATAGAGGGAACTATCTGCTATTATCGTAAGTGGATATTGGGAAAAATGGACATAGAAAAAAAAGTGAAAGAAATTTGAATGAAATAAATAAAAAGAAAATATATTTTGTTTGAAAATTATTAGAAGGTAGATTAATCTTCCAGTAAAATGAATAAAATATGGACATGTCAAGGGGATTGTTTGAGAACTGTTTGGAAGTAAGTGAAAAGAATTATGCTTCAGTCTGCTACTAAAGTGTATGTAATTGTGGTAGTGGGACGTTGGGACGTATGAAAATGGAAACTTGGTGGAATGAGGAAAGAGGCTATGGATGAGAATTTAAGAGAAAGTCAGCTGCAAAAATTAGGATAATGGTAATATACTGTATAATGTAAATGTAGAGAAAAAGAATGTTGTTGAAGAAAGACAGTGTCAATGTGTCCTCCTTAATTTCTTAATCTCATTACACATGGACAGACTTAATCATAGCTTCAACTGTAAAAGTGTGAGCATCTTAGACCAAGCTAAATCCAAAACTAGTAGGGACTTTCCAGGAAGGTTGGCACTCAAACAAATAAGCCAACATGATGTTTTTTTTAAAGATAAACCACATTTACCCTCTATTCAAAAGAGATAATAAAAAAATCTAAAAAGGAAACAAAAAGCTAAGAACGTCTCCTCTCCAGCAATCAACACCCAGATAAGCAGGGATTAACACCAGGAGCAACACCACACAAACAAGCAGTGAACAATACCCTAATCAAGGAACTTCCAACTCAGACTATCAATCAAGCAGTAAACAATACCCTAACCAAGGAACCTACCAAGGAAAACAACAACAATCCGACCAACACTTGTAGGGCAAACCCCACTGAAGATGTTACCTAGCTGGGTAATGAAATCTCTGCAAGCAACCAAGCAAGCAAACTCAGAGAGCACTTAGGACTCCACAATTCAACCATGAGCTACATATATTCTCTTCTATTGACACATGAAAAAGTTAGGATCAAAAGGGGCAGAGGAAATGCAGAGCATTTTAAAAAAATGCTTTGATCATGAATAACAAAAGCTAAAACAAGGAGCATCCAGCAGATACAGAACAGAATGAAAATAAAAGTGAAGACTTAGAAGGGAACTGAAATGGAATAATGCTAGAAAGAATTTTTTAGGGATATATATGGAACAATTGCAGTGTTCCTTCAACAGCAGTGAAACTTGAGAAGTGTTAAAATATAGAAGTGGTTTGCTCACGCAGTAGCTATGTGAGTTGTTGACCTGATAAACAGAAAGAAGATAATATTGTTCTTCCACAGCAAGGAAAACTTGACAAGGATTAGAAGAGAAGCTAGTTCAGTCCCTTGTCTGGTTCAGGAGATGGCTACCAACCCTTTATTAAAATACAAGTAAAATAGCCTTCTTTCCAAGCTATTGCTAAATAGCTCCAACTGTTAGGAGATCCTAATGTCCCAAAGAAATCTAGTGTTTCATCATTTAAACCCATTGTTTCTAATTTTGTCTTCTGGAACATTTCTATATGACAGCTCTTTTGAATCTGAAAGAAAACTATTATGTCTCTCTACAGTTCTCCAAGCAGACCATACCCAACGCTTCCTGTTCCTCTTAGGTTTTTCTTTCCAGGAATCTTAAAACCCCGGTTGTTCAGCTCTGGATATACTACCATTTCTCAGTGTCCTTCCTACAATCCAGTGGTGGTGTATGCTATCATGTAAACCAGAAAAGGGCCATGAATAAATGTAGGCTGAATTCAAAAGTAAGCCACAAGCATGAAAAGCATATTGTACATTGAGGTGGTTTGGTCATATAAAGAGAATGAATGAGAACTGAATCATAAAACAAATATATGAAGGAAGAGTGAATGAACTGAAAGAAAGAAACTGACTTGTCAATGAGAGAAGGGGGTGAGAAGTTTGAAGTATATGGCACTGAAGGCAGTGTGGAACCAAGCGGTTTGCAAAGGTAGAAAAGTATGGAGAGTGGTGTTTGTATCAATTAGATTTTGCTCTATATTTCTTTTTTTTAATCTCATACATTTAATTCCTTATTATTTATTACTCTTTTCTGCACTTTTCAGAACATTATTCTGCAAATTTTTATTCAAGAAAGAATTGATTATGGCTAAAAAAAAATAGCCAATGGGCTGAGAAAGGAAATTGTCCTCCCAGTGCTATTGATTATCTTGCAAGTTTTAGGATGTTATTTCTAATTTATTGAAGATCTTTAAAAAGGATACCTGCATTCTTCTCGTGCTATTTATTTGAGTTTGGGACATTTATATTTTGACATCTGAAATTCCGGGAGGAAGCAGAACAGATGAAGGGAACATATATAGAAATGGGTGCTGGATGACTGAAGAATAAGAGGATTACATTGGTTGTCCTTCATCCTTGTCATTTCCTGTCCAATTGTTATATTCACTTTAGGTCAGTGGAGATTCGTGTTTGTATTTGTGTCTCTGCTTGTTTTCATTTCCCCCCAGTTTGCCCCCAGTTGATTTCATTTAGTTTTTATTTGAAAAATAAATTCACTGCAAGGCACTTTTCAGCCCGTGTCATCTTATGTTCGCTAATTCATTTCTATCAACAAGATCTCTAACATTAAAGTAAGAAGTTTTTAACAGAGTTTCCCCAAGTTGGATTATTAAAATAAAGTAGCTATCAGTACTGAATGATCCGGCCCAGGTATCTACCAATTAGTGCTTTCCAGATGTTTAGACTTCCCCTTCTATAATCTCACAGCCAAGTTGAGGGTACCAGAAGTGAAGACTGCTACCTCTGAAAGAAATTCTTTTGCTCCTTTCTCTTGAGTGCCACAAATGTTGAACTGCAACTCCAGCAAAGAAGGTAGATAGACATGTATGCATCACAACAGAATTAGAACAGAATTATTTGAGCCGGGCTGTGGCCATTAATTTTGCATACCAATCCCTTAAACTACAAATAAAGTGAAAGATGCGATGATAGATTATTTATCTTTGCGCATAATTGTGTTATAGAAATATAATTCTGATATAAGCAGCCAATTGCTTTTATTAAAGGATGAGAGAACTACGTATTTAGGAAGAAAATTTAACTGCCGTTGTGGCCGTCTCACCTTTTCTTTTTAATCTTACAGCGCTGGGACCAGAAACTCCGTCATCCTGTCAAAGGCAGAAGTGAACCTGGACAGAGTGATTCTGCTCCCAAATCTGGGAGAAGCACCAATCCACGACAAAGGCGCAACTGAGATGGAAAATTCCTTGAGGCCAAAACTAATCCATGGACTTGTATAAATTAAAAAGACTTGCCTTCTTGAAGCAGCAAAACAGAAATTGCACTATTGCACGTTGCCTTTTATTGTTTACTATGAGTTCATTCTGTAGCCAATGTTAGTTGTTGTTTTTATTTTCTTCCCTTCTTGTTTTCTTGCCTCTTGTACTGTGCAGGAGTACAAACACTTGGAAAAGAAAGGTATATTACATTCACAAACATCTATCTGTGAATTACATTGACAAACATTTTTCTTTATTTGAATGGCCAAATTGATTTTTATTAGATGCTCATGATAATTGTTTGTATACAGTTACTACAGGCTCGAAAGCCACAAATACTTCCTATATATGCATAAACAAGTTGCCTGAAAGAACATTTAAAAAAAAACTCAGCAAATCCCACAATTCTTTGGTTTTATTGGGGAAGAAACATAATCCAAATTACCCAGTAGTTATAAAGAAGAATGAGATGAATTTGAAGAATATCAGGGCCCCATGTATTAAGAAAAAATAATTTCTTTTCTAATAGAAATAAAGCATCAAAAGGCAAATGAGTTCTAAAAGTTATCTGGCAAATACTAACTATTTTTGCAATTGGCAAGTGGAAAATCGATCAATTTTAAGAATTTGCCCTCCTCTCCTTACTCATATTGATACTCTTTATGGCAAGCATGGATTATGCAAAAAGAGATTATATCAAGAGAATTAGGTCTTTTAGGGTAGGTTTGCTAATAAAATGTCAATTCTGCTTCAGTAAACCACGTACACGAAGCCTTGTTTTAAAACATTAGCCATGACAAAGACTGCATGAAGGACTTACTTTTGAAGGTCTTAATCCTTCTGGGAAAAGTTTTATAGAATTGTTAAATCTTGCCCAAAGATACACCATACTTGCTCTCTGTTAACATTTCTCCCTCCTTTTCAATGTTGCTGCCAAGTCATAGGAATACAAGTGGTCACCCTCTAGCCTCCATCTCATCATAGATCTGGACTTTGTCATTTCAAGGCTGTTCTTTTGATTGTATTTCACTGTCTATATCAGGGGTTTTCAAACTTGGCCCTTTTATGACTTGTGGACTTCAACTCCCAGAATTCCTCAGCCAGGCATGCCTGGTTGAGGAATTCTGGGAGTTGAAGTCCACAAGTCATAAAAGGGCCAAGTTTGAAAACCCCTGGTGTATATGCAACCGGAATGTTTAATGGTCCATGTTGGAGATTTGGATGAACGTTTCTAAGAAAGCTGAAAGGGTGGTCCTTCAGCTATTATTGGACTGAAACTTCCCACCATGTTGACTGTGGACAATGGGAGTCTGAGTCTAACACTGCTGGAGAACCATAGAGTCTTCACCCTTACAAGAGCAACCGTAGGGTCTTCAGCCTTGCAAGTAGCAAATAAAAACATCGACTTTTTTTTACAATCAGTGGACATTTTTAATAGCTTACAATGCATATTTCTATTCAGCAAGTGCCAAGAGATCATCCTAATGATCTTTTAAGTCTTTTGTAGCAGTGCCAATAGTTCAAAGTTGTAATTCTGATCTTTCTCCCTCTGTGGATTGAAATAAAACAATTATTTTAGCAAAAACAAAACGTCATATGTTTCTTTGGCATATAATGGTGTGGTGGTTTCATTCAGAGATTAAATTAAAATGTTATTTAAATTAAACTAGACTGTGACTACATATGTAAGGCTTCAAAATGGTAATGAGGAATCTTTTCTGGGGAGGAAGTGGCATGGAATATTTGACTTTGATAATCATTTTCCATTCCTTTTTTTCTATTTTTTTCTTTTCTTTTTTGTTTTCATCCTTCCTCCAAATTTTTACTTCTCTAATCATTTTTATCTTAATACCCTTTAGTTTAAAACGTGTCTCAAGGGCAGGATGCAACACAGTATTTTTATCTGAAAAAGCTTCCCAAAGCTCTGCCACACTCATTGCATCATGGTTCTGGATGACTAAAAATGAATCAGATACAGATAGTTGCAGATTTTATTTTCAGTAATGATTGACATAGTTTTTCTTGGGTGCGGCTCTAAATGTACTTTATATAAGTGCATGGTTGCCAGTTACTTCTTCAAAAAAAAAAAGGCATAAATGTGCTGTACTTGTGGAGAAATACATTATGTCCAGATAAAATGTTACTGATGGCAATCTCGTGGTCACTGTTCAACCTTGCAGTGCTGCATTCCTTACCTCATTATACAACAAAGTTGCTAGCTCCCTTGTTTCCTGATAGGATGCTTCCCTCATTTTGCCACCTCCATGTTAGCCAATTAGCATGGGGCAACTAGGATCGGGCTCTTTTGAACTAAGGTAATTTGCTCTTTATAGGATGCTGGTGATTGTTCTTAAAGGTGTATTTTAAGAAAGAGCAATGCTGGCCATTCATTCTAGCCATGTCACTTCCTATATTTCGCCTTAGAATGTCCGTCTTGCCAGGTGAGACAGAGAGCAGGTGTAGAGACAGAGAATTGGATGTTTGCCGCTTGCCATTTCTTAGTTGGACTTTTAAAGGGGCAACGCAGCTACCTAGCTCAAGGAATGAATGACACCATTAATCTTGCTCTCTTTTTCTTTTTCACTATAGAATTGGCCAGCCCTTTGGGCCAGTGTTGGCATTTTAAGTTTTGACAGCAAGCATCCTCACAAATTGTTGACATGGTGGGTATGGCCAAATACTCTTTTACTGCAAGACAAATTGGTAGTGTTCCTGCCCACAACCCATTGTAGGCTCTAAGGATGCTCTCTGCAAGTTTCTTATTATTGTTAAATTAAATTTATTTGCTGCCCATCTCACCTTAGGACTTCTCTAGATGGCCTTTAAAAAGGTAAAATTAAGTTTACCTTATTTTCTTTATTTATATTTTCTGTCTACGTGGTTTTCTTGGTAAAAATGCCTTCTCCTGCACAATATAAATGTGACCCTTTGCCATTGTCACTGAAGTTGTCATTTACTTCCAGCATCTTCCTTTATTGCTACTGACCAATGTAGGTTTCTGCTTGCTTTAACTGGGCAGCTGGGATGACCTTCAGGTTTTGGGTGACCCTGCTGGAAATATATTCTCCTGGCGTACATTCCCAGAATTTTTGGCTCATCCCTCCCAGGAACACTCCCACCCGTTCCCCACTATGATGAAGCAGTACAGCAGGCCTTGAGGCAAAAGATGATTTCTAGTGTGGCTAAAAATAAAATCGGCTCATACTGCTAAATTACAAAGAGATACAGAGCGATTGAACAAACTGACACTAATGCTTTGACAAACAATCTGGAATATACATATATGACGTATGCATACTGTTTTGTCATATAGCAAATGCACAAAATGTACGTGGAGTGGGATGAATTGGGTTACGGAGGCAGTTGATTAAATCCATACCTTTCTGCATCTGGGTGTTATTATTTCAGGGAGCAAAATGTGTAATTACATCTTCTCTGGCTAATTAGCAGGATGCTATTACATTGTGAATGATCATTTCCTATAACTATGTATCCTTGAGGGTAAATTGTCATGAGGCCAAAGTCTTTACTCTTCCAATCCCAAAGCATGCCATTAAGCCTGTCTTATTGCAATTCCCCTGCAATTTTTGTTATTTTTGGAACAAATTTATTTTTAAAGCAGAGGCATGTACTGGAGACATGGGCAACTGAACTCAAATCATAGAGCTAGAATGCGATGTTTAGGCTATTAATTCGCACTCTCTGTTCAGTGCAGAAATCCAGATTAAAGCATTCCAAACATTCATTTGACTAACTTCTGCTTGAAGACAACCAATGAAATGGATGCCCCCATATCTCTGGTAAGTGGCTCTACTGTCCAATTGTTATTACTGTTAGGAATCAAAACCTGCCTTATTGTACCTTAAATCCATGATTCTTTGGATTTGGAATAAGAGAAAATGGGTTTTGATCTTCAAGAGCTATTTTGGTCTCTACAATTTCTCCATGCAGGGCTTCCCCACCCAGTTCATGAGCTTCAGTTCCAACCCTAAAAAGTAGCCAAGGACCCATAAAGCAATGCATCTCACAAAGGAGAATTGGAAAGTAAGAGAGAAGAAAGAAGTATGTGCTAGGCATGAGTGGAAAGATGGATATGGGATAAGTATTGTTTATGGGGGGTAGCTTGGCCATTTTGGCTTTGTTGTGCATACTTTTTTTCATGATGCTCATTCACAGTTGGTATGAAGCAGTGGTGGGGTTTAGCCAGTTCACACCATTTTGGCAGAACCAGTAGCTAATTTTTTGTTGCCCAGGCCTAGAATGAACTTCCGGAAGCATCATCCATACAGAGAACTGGTTGTTCACATATTTGAATCCCACCACTGATATGAAGCCTCCAAAGTTAGCAATAATTCTTTTCCAATCAATGCATGTCCACAAAACCCACTAGTTTCATGATGTTGGTCTCCAATATCTTTTGCTTCATTGTATGGATTTGCACCAAAATGTCTTTGCTTTCTCACAAGTCCATCTTGATAAAAATCCCTCTCTTTCTTTTCACACTTTCAACACTGATATTCCTTTATACATTTTTGATGATTTAGCTGGTGTCATATACCATTGGTACATCATTATATCCAAGTTCTCTCTTAAATTACAATCCAAGGTTTCCCACATTTTCTCCCATATATCCACATTTACAATATATTACAATCAAAGTTTATATTCCATTTCATCATATAGTCTTTAACTTGTTCACCTCTTTATTAAACCTTAATAACAATTTGTACATTTTAGTTATTATATGACCATCATTTATATATTTGGTCAGTAGTCTCTTAGGCTTTCCTGCCTTCTTGAGCTTAACCTATACTTCTTCTGCATCTGCTGCTGTCCTAATAACTTCTGGATGCCTTCTCCAAGGTCATTCCCATGGCTCCCCACAGAAAGCAACAGAATATGCTGTTTCCATTTTTAAGTTATATTTCAGATGGAGTGTAAAAATATATATGAAGTCCATTACAAGTGATTTTGTTCAGCATTGAAAGAAATATTTGGACCTCTGAAATTACTTCTGTGGAACAATTCTTTTTTTTTAAAATAAACCTTTTCTTCTTCAACATTATCCTTTACTTAACACATCTTACCTGTACCCTCAAGTTGCTTAATCTTTTTCCTATGACTTTTAAAATATTTTCTTTAATATCTTTATACATTTGTGAAACCTTTCCAGCCTTTGCGTAATTATTTCAGTAGTAGCTTTAACGTTTTGAACATCCCAATAAAACACCCTAAATCTATTAAAAGCTCCAGACCAGAAATTTTCTGTTTCAGGAATATCTAGAAGATCAAGACAATTGCTCTTTGTAACTCATCAGAATAAATTGCACACTTCCATATACGTTCTGAAATACAGCTTGCCACCATGTTTATTTTTTAAGAATGCCTGTGGAGCCAACTGCAGGCAAAGACAGTGCTCAGGTCAAAACTAGCTCTTAGTTTTATAGAAAACCAGCTGCCCATTTTATTTATTTTTAATTTAAAAAGCAATAATAAAAGGCTACACTCTATCGACATATATACTATGTTGATACATTATGTCATCCTAGATCAGTGGTGGCGAACCTATGGCACGCGTGCCAGAGGCGGCACTCAGAGCTCTCTCTGTGGGCACCCGCTCCATGCACCAGAGATGGCAACCGTCCTCTTCAACCAGCCGCCTGCTAACTTGCCAAGGTCCCACATGGCCGGATGCATCCCAGCATTCATGCACTTGCTGATCTCTGTGTGCAGGGGCCGATGGTGCCAGGCCCCTGCCTCACCCTGCAACAATGGCACCCCTGCCTTGCTTCGCCTTGCCTCGCCTCACCCCGCAGGACCAGCCTCCTGCCCACCGCCCCACCCACCAGAGACGCCCTGGATTTCCCCCAACCCTGCCCGGCCCCCACAGGTGTCCCTCCCCAGGAGCAACATCGAGTTGGCCACGCCCACCCATCTGCCATGACCACTATAGCCATGCCTACCCGGCAGGCCACACCCACCCGGTGGCCACGCCCACTCGGCACCCGGCGATACATAAGTGGGTTTTGGGTTGAAGTTTGGGCACTCAGTCTCAAAAGGTTCACCATCACTGTCCTAGATTCTCTGGAAGAATTCAGTGTGTATGTAGGTGAACACCAGCTAAAGAACTGGAAGCTGTGACTTCACATTGTTGTGAACAGATAAAATATGGGAGGAACCGATGGATTCCAGTTTCTGCATTGCCAAGTTCAGATGGAATGCACAGAAACCAACTTCCTAAAACTAGTTTTAAGTTCAGTGAATTTCCAAATTTAGTGTGAAGGAGGATAGCTCTGAGTTTTATGAGGCATAACAATGTCTGCCACTATTTCTATGTGATATCTGGCATGCTTGCATCTTTTTAATTTAAGCACAGAATGGCCGACTTGTTTTATAGAAAGTTACTCCTTTCTCTCTCTCTCTCTCCCCCTCTCCCATCATCTAATTGCAATATATTTATTGTAAGATATGATCTTTCTTTGTTCAAGCAAATGGAAAACCCCAAATACAGTAACATTTGAAGCTTTTCTTTCTCCTGTTTTTTTTTTTTGTAAAATAATTTCAGGACTATGTCCTTGACTTTCCCCAATACAATCTGTTTCTCTTTATCATAAAATAGCCAATTAGTCCCAAATGTCTTTAGAATCTTCTGAAATCCTCAGGCTTCGGTGTAGAAAATGAATTCTAATAACAAAGATTAACCACAAGCTTGGAAGTTCTTATACATATTATCTCATAAGCCACAGCATCTGGATGTTACGTATATCTGGAGCATGTTCTACTCTTTTCAAGCAAAAGGACTTTATTTCAAAAACACTGGCCTATTGTTGTTTTGAATAGACGCTGAATGTGAGGATGCTATATTTCTGTGAGCCTGTCAGATTTTGACATGGCTAGAATTATCTTCTACTCTCTATGCCATGTACTATGCCCTAAGTGAGTGCAGTTACAAGGCCACAAGCGGAGCAAAGGATTGTGTTGTGCAGTTGCTAACATCTGGATTCTGATGGCAGTACCATTTTGGCAAAATAAAACAGACTTCATTAATAGGAGTTTGCCACTTCCTCAAAGAATACATGGTGTTGAATGGAACTGCATTTCACAGAGCTAAACAGATTACGTGATGAGCTTTGCTAGATCAGAATTTGTTTCCCTTTGATGATTATCCTGAATCTGCAGGCTGGAGCATAAAGCTATTCCCGCACAAGGCTATTGTGCAATATCTCTGCTTTATTTACAGATTGTTATGCTGGCTGCCTTTGGTAACCCTGCCCTCACGGCCATCCTCCCTTCATGTCTACCTCTTCTTTCATTTTGTCTCTTGCCAGAGAAAATACATTAAGAGGAAAAACTGGAATTGTTAAGCAATGCCCCTGAGACTGGCCAAAAGAAGAGACCTCCATTCTGACAGAAGTATAGAGCTATCATTTCCTTGCATGGTTTTGTATTCAAGCAACTATTTTTCAGAGCTTCAGTTCTTGCCCCTGACTGGTCTGAACTCTGGAATAATACACAGGTGAATAGGCCAACACTGGAAGTTTTTAAGAAGAAACTGGACAGCCATTTGTCCGAAATGGTATAGGGTTTCCTGCCTGAGCAGGAGGTTGGACTAGATGACCTCTGAGGTCCCTTCCAACTTTATCATTATTATTATTATTATTATAATCATTTCTACTTCAGCCACTCAAAAAGTGGATTTTTGGTTTTTATGTACCCGAGGGGGTTCACATACAGCCCCAATTCCCGCACTGTCAGTGTTACAGATGGTGATCCTTTTTGCTTACACTGCTTGGAAGTGTTATCAGAACAGGAACGATTACAGAAACACGAAACCTTTGTATTCTCCCAATACTCGGGGGAAAATGTTGCCCAACAATTGAATGGTTATATACCGATCAGGATTATGAGTTTGAATGAGCTGATCTTCTTCCCAGAATGATCTCAGTTGGAAGCTTCAGCAGAATGATTCGTTCTCAGCCTCACTTTCTTTTCTTCCCTCAAAGGACAATGAAGGGTCATTCAAAAGAATAATTGAGCATGAAAAGCAATTCAAGGGCTGGATTTAGACAAGGCAGTGAGCCGCAGAGTGGCAAACTACATTTGAATTTAGCACATTGGGTACACCGTTAGGCTAACTGAGAAATCCTTGTTAAGGTAACCATGTTAATTTAAGCATATCACACAAAAGGATTAGAGAAATGTATTATTCACGTTTATATCTCACCTTGATTGATACGACTGGTTTCCCCAGGCCAGACAGTTAACTGAATTGAGATCTTTTCCACATTGGCACTGCTTTCAATCCCAATTTTATATATATATATATATAAAAGTCCTCTTTGCTCTCACCAAGCTGAAATGCTAAGGATGAATAGGAAAGAAAGTCAGATAATCACCTTCGGGCTTTAGATGTCAAAGGCCATGGACTGGAAGAGGGGTGGGTGGAGAAAGGCCGTCCTCTCAATATCTCACAGAAGAAGAAAATCAATTGGTATTGGTTATCCTCATTCCTATTTCACATTGTGTGGGTGTTTGCCTGCTCGTGTGAAATATATTGAGCAAATGAGCTGCCAAATTATCTCGTCACTTTTTCCAGTGGAGGACCTGCTAAAGGCGTTGAAGTCATTGCTGCATCCCTTGGGGAAATAGACTTCCCCCATATTCAGGACTTCATAATAGTACAGAGGCCTCTCCGTAACACCATCCTTTTCCCAACTCTATTTTTCTATGCTCTGCAACATCTTTACAAACAAAACACATACATATACATGCAGATAAAATAAGAACATATGAATGCGTGAACGTTTACAGTTCAGGCTAATTGAATCATAACATTATTGCGGACAAACGAATAATGCTGAGTTTATTTTTGTTGCCTTAAGTACAAACTTTCCAGCAGAAATAATATGAGCATCTATAACCTTGTAAATGACTAATTGCTTATCCCCTATCAAATCACAATGAAACCTCATTCATGGATCATTTTGGAGGTAATCCACTATTCCAGAAGGTCCATTAAATTTGAAACGATGTCATCATGATAATTGACATCATTTGTGTCAATCTGCATCATCTGTGCAAAACCTTAATCACACCAATGATGCAAATAGCCATGAATTACCCAATTTGCCTTAGTTTTGTAATGATGTCATTAAACAAATCACATAAATCACTGCAGATGTTGTAAAATTAACATACATTTAACTGCCTTGTCTGGACTACTTCATAGGAAACAGCCTCGTCTGTAATTTCAGTGGAGATATCCAGATGGCAATTTGGCCTGTTGTGTTCCTCGTGGGGAGATTTAAGAAATCAAGGTTTCACTTGAAGAATTATAGAGTTGTAAATCAAGAAAGAAAGAAAAAAAAGCTTCATTGTGAGCTAATGTGCCGGGCCTTTCTGTTGTTGCTCCTATCTTCACCATTCTCTGGGAGAATATATGGGGCTCCCATGTAACATATATCCTCACCTAACTCTTCTTGGGAATCTATATTCTATTCACCTACTGAACAAAGGGTGGAAATACCTTCTTACTTTAGCCTTGAACCCCATTCTTCCTTTGATAGGTCCATCCCAGTTGCTGCGGGCTCTTGTTTGAAAGAAGCCAAGCCTAAGAGACATGGCTTTTTCAACATCGCCCAGACCGGATCCCTCTTAAAATTTATCCCTGTTAAAATTAAGCTTAGAATTATTGATATGTCGCTGTTTATAAACCAAAAATTAACCAAAATACCCCCTACCGCAAACACACAAAATTATACGACATTCGGCGGGACTCAGGATATCCCTCTTCCCGCCGTATATTCAAATACATAAATAAAAAAAAAAAAAAAAAAAAGAGGAGACAGGAGGAAGTGACCATAACCTGGACATCACCTCCAGCCTTTCTACTAAGGAAAGACTTGTCTAAACTAAAGCTAAACAGCCAAGCAGCTGCCAGGCTGGGGCGGGGGGAGAGGGAAGGTGAAGTGCTACCAGCTGACTCTAATTATTCCCATCCTAAAAGTAACTTAAAACCATACAGAAATCACATTAATTGCAGTAAAATGTATCTACCGTGGCATGAGTAGGATTTACTGGCTTCAAGAGCATTTAAGATATCAACTTACAATATAATGGGACATCCTGATTAAGAAGTTCATTGCTTTAGGTTATGTTTGGAACACATTGGAGCAGTTTTCATCTTTACTGAGAGCCCATAATAAAGAAGGTTTTTCTTTAAATTCTAAACATGTTCCCAAATTTGTCCTCCAGTAGGTGCTTCTGTCTATTTTGGTTGTATTTTAGAAATAAGTTAACTGCTATACAATCTCTTTTCCTTCTTTACTCCGATGATGTTACTTGTCCTATCCTTCCCCTCTTTCTAGTTATCTCTATCTCAAATATCCTCAGCATCTCTAAAAATGCTCCCTCAGGAGAAGTTTTATGAGACACTGTATAATGTTATTTTCTAATAAAGTTTTGATAGTCTGCTTGACAAAACCACTGGTGAAAAATATGATTACCAAATACGGAGATTTATCAATGTTTTTGTCCTTAATTCTAATAAAAAAAAGTTTGCTGAAGAAACAAAATGGTTATAAAAATAAGAAAACCCTTTCTAATAGAGACAAAAAGGAGAAAGCCAACTGAAGGACGATGAATCCTGTAAATAAACTTCGTTTAGAAGTTGAAATTAAAAAAAGGAATTGTAAAACAAATATCAAAGATACACATTTTGGCAATGTATTATAAATTAAAATAAAAGCCATAAGGGCAGGTGATTAGAACTATGACTACAATATGAATGAGCTTAGGATGGCAAGATTGGAACAGATTCTCCCAATGCCATTTTTGTTCAACAAAAACTCTTCCCACTGCCCAAAATGGTGTTATTTGTTCTGAGAGGGAAATTAGGTCCCAATTGTTTAGTTCTAACCAGAAAGACTAACATTCTGTTCAGTAACAAGTTACAGTCCTTTGGGATAATATCAAGTAGTTGTTCAGCTGTGAGTTTGTTTTCTTTTGCACAGACAGACTGGAAACCAAACCAGACATCAAAACACCAGATGCTGAGATATTACTTTGCTCTCAAAGCTGGGTGTCAAAACGAGCTTGGCCCTAATAATCCCAGTTGTCAGCTTGGAGCTCCAGCTGTGACTGTGTCTGTCAAATGGTGGTACAATGTTTGTGGTATAGTCTTTTGGAGTGGATTCAAGAGATGCAAAAGAACCAGGGGGCGAGTGGGAGGCAGCATTTTAGGAGAACATACCTTACCATTTTGCACGTCTTTAGAAGAAACCCTCTGCCTTGGTCTGGCTGCAGGACACAAAGGCAGCTTAGCAACCCATTGCCAGACTTAAGTTCTGGACCAGCAATAGGCAACCTTGGATCTTCTGACATTTTGAACTGTAGCTCCTACTATTATACCTTGCTACTGGGCATGCTAACTGAGGAAGATGACTGTTAAAAACCAAAACTTCTAGAGATACTAGGCTGTGCCTCATTCTTATAACATGCTTAACTTAGTCACGTGAGGGTTCACCATAAGATGTAAATATGAAAACTGAGTTATGGATCCAGTCCATTATCTCAGAAGGTTTAAACTGAACCAAAGAGACTTTTTAACTCCTTCTCATGGGCAAACTAACCCTAGGATTACATGATCTAACAATGTTCATAAAAGCCAGCAGTCAAACAAAAGCCACTCAGCTGGAATACTACCAATAAAATCCCAACATTCAGTTTTACATTGTTCTTTGGCCTTACATTTATTTTATCCCAATCCACAACAGTGAAACTAAATTCACCAGCAAGGAACCAATCATAGAATGCTGAAGAGAGGGAGAGTCACCAATCAGAGCTGGATGGTTCTTCTTATCCCTTTCTTTTTAAAAAAAAATGGCTGAAAATGTCTAACTCACATATTTACTATCATGTTGGGAGTTGTTTTAGTTGTGTCTGGTCTCCCACTGACTTCTCTATCTGCAGTTAGGTACCACTGTTACTATGATATCAAAATGGCTATCAACATCTGATCCAAACCTGAACATAAGAAGCAAAAGTTGGACGTATTATATCATGCTGAAACTGGGAAGGATCCCGAGTCCCAAAACAAGATTTTCATCTAGGCAAATCTACTGCACACAACATAAATGAAAGATGTTAATAAAATCTGTAGTGCTGGGATGTGCAATATCCCTTTGTCTATAATGGTAATCACCCATGCTAAAAATCCAGCTGCAGAATATGCTTTCAGTGCATATAGGAAGAGAGAGAAGGAAGAAAACATGTTTGAGTAATGTAGCACTTAAGAATAAGGTTCTAAAAATTTATGACCATAATTGTCAATGGATTTGGGTTGACACCTTTCTTCTCGATCCCATTTTTTTTCATTGGTTCAGTGACTCACTTTATCCAAATTTACTTTATAGGAAGGGGTCGTTTTGGAGAATATAATGCTGGCAGAAAGCAAAGACGTTCTGCATGATGATAGCCTTGACAATAATTAATGGCAGTTATCAAGGGAAAATAAAGAACCAACTTTGGAAATAGCTAAGAAAAAGTATTGTCATCATTAAGTTTTTATTTTGGGGGGCTGAGAAGGAGTGACTGGCACAAGGTCACCCAGTTGGCTTTATACCTAAAATAGTTATTCATTCGGTGGGACAGTCATATAATTTTTTTTGTTGGCCAAGTGTGATTATACACACAAAGAATTTGTCTCCGGTACATAAGCTTTCATACCGTGTACATGCCCACAGGACTTCATGAAATAATCTAGGGTTCACCAATTTTCTGAAGATATGGAGAGAGACTATTCCAGAGGACAGGGAGACCAACTGAAATGGCCCTTCTAACTTAGGAGATACATAAGCAGCCTGCCTTGTTAGATCCTATAAGACAGGGAAATACCAATGTGGGAAGATATGCCCAGTTATATTCGGGCTCTGAAACATTCAGGGTTTTAAAGATGACAAGCAGCATCTTCTTTTCAGGACAGAAACCACCTGACAATGGGTGCAGCTCTCAAAGCAGTATTGTTATGTGAGTACCTCAAGATGTATTCATGTCTATATGAACACCACATTCTGGGATCTTCAGGTTTTACTGTCAGTGTTCTTAGACTATAGATACTTATATCAAAATGAAGGACCAAGCTTGAACTTGTGAACATGGAGACCAAAGAATAACATAGTTTGAAGGGACCTTGGAAATCTTCTAGTCCAGGGCTTTTCAACCGGTGGTACGCGTACCACTTGTGGTACATTAACGAGTGGCAGGTGGTACATAGCCCTGCTAGCCAAGTGTAGTGGGAGAGGGAAAGAGCCAGTACAGGCAAGCAGGCCGGCCATGAGCCGATCTACAACTTCTGTGGCAGCCACCTGTGCTGGCAGCAACAAACAGGCAAGAAATGCAGCAGGGGAGGGGTTGCCCTCCAGGAGGAATGAAGAAAGGTAGCATCAGCTGGAGGTAAGACACGGAGGGAGGGAGGGAGATGGAGAGTGGAAGGATTCTTAAGTGCTTTTGTGACTTTGAAGTTCTGGGATTTGTGCAATGTGGGCTTTGTGTTCTTAAGGAGTGTTTGGCAATTTCTATTTGGCTGATGGCTGATGTCTCCTGTTAGCTTCTATTGTTCTGCTATTGTTAGCTGTAAGTTTTGCTGCAAGGGATTTTGAAGTATTTTTCTCCTGAATGGATTTTGCCTGTAGCATTCCTT